>NC_088302.1:15049322-15349322 GCF_032854445.1 Liolophura sinensis
AAAGGAAAAAAATGTCCAAGGCTGTTTGTAATATTGTTAATTATTGTTTTTTGTCAATCTTGTACTCGGACACCCCCATCCAACCAATCGTAGAGTTTCGACTTCGAATTCTTTTATCGCTAGAGATAAAAAAAGTCCTACTGTATCAGGTGACCTGTCAAACATGTTAAACAACTTTTGCAGGATTTCATTTACTATATAACCTGGGCATCATTTAGTAGGCAAGCAATAGAGAAAATTAAGGAGTTAGGCCTTTCTGAAGTTAAGAAGTTAAGAAAGGAAGAAGGTGCCTCTGGAACACAATGGGTCGAGTGCTGGGAAAAGGTTGCCTAACATTTTCAGGAGTCACATGATACAGGAGGACTGTTTTAACCTTCAAAGACAAAAAGAGTTCAAACTCGAAACTCCCCTGTTGATAGCATTCTGAAATACATGCTATAGGGCGTCGGCATAAGACATGTAAATCGTGTATAATAATGGTGTACATAAAGATTTAGTGTATTATTATGAATATTTACTTGGGTGGGTGGGGTGGGGGTGGGGTGGGGTGGCTCCGTGGCTCAGTTGGTTAGCGCGCTAGCGCAGCTTAATGACTCAGGAGCCTTTCACCAATGCAGCCGCTGTGAGTTCAGGTACTTGAGTACGGCGTAAACAAAAATCAAATAAATAAATAATTTTGAGGAATATATTTCCACACTGTACGTATTAAATGTAGATCATTTATCATCCGCCTAATCGTTGAACATTAATTTGCATTTTTTTTCACAAGATATAAACCTAATGTGTTGTGCAAGACAGATGTAGGTTACCACGTCTTAATTGAAATGATTTTCAGAAGGGCTTTAACTTTGCTATGAAGATTATTCACAGCTACATGTATATATCATATGATCTTGAAGCTGTTTGGGTTATATCATGATGTTATTTGAAATTTTGGGTCATATGATATATGGGTCGTGGTTCATTGTAATTTGGGTTATATCATGATGTTATTTGAAATTTTTTGGTCATTATTCATTGTAATTGCCGTGGTTCATTGTAATTTGGATCATATCATGATGTTATTTGAAATGTTGGGTCATATGATATTATATGGGTCGTGGTTCATTGTAATTTGGGTCATATCATGACGACGTTTGAGTCATTCCACATTAAAATCGGTGAAATAGTTAAATATTCATGATTAAGGCGTTTAATAGTCTTAAAACATGCTGTAAAATCACAAATATTGTTTAAAACCACAGCAACATGGACTCCAAGTTCTTCCATCAGTTATTGTGTCAAGAACAGTAATAAGTGTTCATTTGTTCAATGTGCATGTCCTACTATAATATTTTATATAACTTGTGCTAATGTCAATTCATGATGTGCAATTTGAAGTTTTCTTAAACATGTGATAAGATTTACTTTTGCTTACTGGAGCTACCACTAAAGTGATCGATTCATTTCATCCCCTCTGTCTTCCAGAATACACGCATTTGCTATACTTTTTTTGTGTAATGAACATATTTTTTTTTTGGCTTATTGACATTCCGAAAATGCGAGTATTCTTTATTTAAGGTGCCTTAGATAGGAAATTCACGTCTTTTGTTTTGATTTTGTTAACGTGAAATAGCTAGTTTTTTTTCCCTGTGAAAAGAAGTGTGTCTGCCCATTTCAGTTATTGTTGTTTTTTTTAGTCGGTTACCTGGGGGTGGGGACATTACGCGTAATCACGACAACATTAGAGACCTTTAGTTATTAGTTACAAGTTCGACTTGTAACTTCAGACTAGAATTAGTTTACGTATTCTCGTTTTAAGGTTTGAAGGTACAAGTTTAACTGATGTTTCTAAACTATGGGGATTCTCTGTAACCCATAGTTGTTTGTCATGATTACCTTTGGAACAAGCGGTACCATTTCAGTCCATTCTAAAAATTCAATGCCATAATCACACACCACAAATCGACTTTATCGCTCTAGTCAGTGCATTTAAGAGTCGATATAGCTGTATGTGTTTAGCAAAACACAAGACTAGATGTATTCCCCTAGTCGGCTTTTGTACCGAAATGTGCGCTGACTTGTACAAATTGTTTTATGAAACCAGTTATATTTTCAAGGTCATAATTAAAGAGTCGTTCAATCAATTACATGACTTCGTTAGTGGTACGGTTAGTCTAATTTCATTTATTCATTCATTCATTTTATATTTTTTCCCAAGTGATTGTTTTGCCAAGCGATTGTAAAATTACGCCAGGCCAAGAATTGATCAGGTAGGCATATACCTTCACTGTGACTTAGGTTCGTTTATAAATTTATCCTAGGACTTGACCACTTTATACCTTTATCCTAGCACTTCGTCAGTTTTTAACTTTGTGCCAGAACTAGGTCAGGCCCCGGATCACGAAGCGATCTTAGACTTAAGTCAAAATTTCAAATCACTTTAAAATTGTAATTTCTTACGTAACAAGGTGAAAATATTGCTTGACAACGTAAATGCTGGGTAAATTAATCCAAAACAAATTTCAGCTAAAATAACGGAAAGGAACATACCAAGTTTAATGATTGAAATTTGGATTTAAGATGGCTTCGTCATCCCGAGGCCAAGTCGTAACTTTATGCTAAGTCTAAGTCATATGGTAACTTTATGCCAGGACTAGGCTATTGCATAAATTTATGTTTAGACTTATGGACATACCAACTTTATACCATGGACAAAGCCATGGAATAACTGTATATGTCATGACTACAACCGCTTTCGGAAAAAGACCTTTCTGCTGCTTCGGGCACATGTTGTACTGTTTGTTGTTTCCATCCAATCATGGGGCTAAATAAGAACGATCAGAAGCTCTCCACATGTCGCACATGGGGACTTTTTGTGCGGGAACAGATACCTCAGAATTGCAATTAATTAAAGCTTCAGAGTGGATATAGAATTCATCCGTTGTATTTTGTGCGTGAAAAGAAATGAACCATATATTGTATAGATATATTTTGTATGAAAAAATCATTTATTAAACACCTTTATGATACAAACCTCGTCCATTACTTTGTGGCATAATTATTGATTGCTTGATGGTTTTACAAGTAGTCAGTGAGGGAAATAAGGGCAAGCGAAAAATATGAATATTGAAAAGGGCGATTGGTTTTTGGTTAACAATATGTCATATGAGTTGAACAATTTCTGCCAAAAATGAGTGGAATGTATAATGAAAGAAAAAAACCCGACCATTGGGAATGTTCCTGCGGACACCTGTAAAGGTGGACAAAACCACGACCACTGGGAATGTCCCGGTGGATACCTGTATAGGTGGACAAAAAGCCTCAGACGATAAATAACTTCACATATGCAACAAATGTACTGATATCGTAAATATTTATGTTGCCAATAGCTTGTTGAAGGCAATATCGTTCCATAGCCTTTATTATACTATATGAGAAGTGGCTTGTATCTTAAGAGTTTTCTTTTGTTAATCCCAGATGTGGTTTAAATCGGTGGACATTGCCTGTCCCGGCTACATGGCCACCGAATGACTTAGATATTCATTCACTTATTGAATGCATATATAACAACTTGAATACATTTGATCTGACATGATTCTTTCACAGCATGTTGACGCGGTAATTTCGCTGCGTGGTTGCCCCAGAATACCACAGGACTTAAATTGACCATTAGTTAATTTATTTATTAACAAATAAATTAATTAAATGAAAATGATGCCACCAGTGAATCATGCGGAAGTCACCAGACATGACACCCCGCCCAGTCACATTATGGCAGACCGTCTCACCTACGGCGGTATATGAAGCCAGTGAGGTAACAATAAAAGTCGCAATTTTTTAAATCCAAAGCTGGCTTAGCTAGGCTGTGGCTTTAAGTCAGAATAATTGCAAGGTACTGTGAGTGTGTACGGTGATTTGAATGCTTCCTTTCCTTCATTGTTTTGTCACCTGTTTGCGACACATCAAATACTTTTGGGAATAGGCCAGTCAAATAAATCCACGCACCTGTTCGAAACGTTTGTCAGGTACATGGACAAGGGCGCTTGTTTCTGTCCAGTGATCAAATCTAATCAAACGAAGACAAACATATCGTCGGCCTCGTATAACTGCAGACCAGTGCAGCAACCTTACTGTGGTATACTGAAAGTCGTCGTATCCACTGGGGCAGCACTATCAAGAGACCTCGGCCTCCCACAAAGATGTTAGCAACCTGCGGATTGTCGTGGGTTTCCCAGTGTCGTATAAGTGAAATATTCTTGAGTACTGGACAGCTAGCACGGCGTAAATCAAATTTATTTCGTATTTAACACAACAATTTGTCATTTGCATGGCGGCGTTCAGTGTTAAGGGTAGGAGACTGCACTACTGAACTATAGAAAGTCATTAACGAGATTTCCTTCCGCAAATCAATCTCATGGATGGAGTAAATGATATTAATGGAAGGTCAGTCATCTCAAAAGGACTTCATGCAAACCTACCTAAAACGACCCCGTTCGAGCCACCACGACCCCGATGGGGACGGGGGAGGGGAATTCCTTATTCAACGCTGGAATTCCTTATTCAACGCTTACATGCGATAAGCTTCTTGACAACTAGGACACTAGCATTAACGTTGCCAGCGGAAGTCCATGTTTTCCCATTCAGGACGCAAGTCGTCCCCGTAGTCACTACCATCTACATACAAGTCAAGAGTCAGTCGAAGCCCACACTTTCACATGCAGGACGCAAGCCGTCCCTGTAGCCTGAACATTACCATCTACATACAAGTCAAGAGTCAGTCGAAGCTCACAGTTTCCCCATGCAGGAAGCAAGCCGTCCCTGTACCGGAAAAATACCTTCTACATAGGCTACAAAGGAGTACAGAGTCAGTCGAAGCCCACAGTTTTACATACAGAGCACAAACCGTTTCCATAGTCTGCTTATTCAATACCTTCTTATACATACAAGTCAGGGTAGAGTCCACCGAAGCCCATAGTTTCCTAGGCAGAACACAAGTACTCTCCGTCATAACGGTAGCATAAACAATGTTTTCTATATACAAGTCAGGAGTAGAGAGTCAGCCAAAACAATAAACTGAATGGGTAGAGTTTCTCATAAACACAAGCGAGATCAAAACCCAGTGCTTGACAGTACTGAGCATCCTGAGCTGAGTCATTTAAATAATAAATACGGGGTTCCTTACAGGTGAAACAAGATGTTTTCAAAATACATAATGTATTTCTTACCTATGACAAGGCGCGAAAGGTGTGACAATAGGTAGATGGGGAATAGCCGTCTGTCACTGTTAGCTATTACTGTCTTAGCAAGGTTATTTATTTATTATTTATTTGTTTGATTGGTGTTTTACGCCGTACTCAAGAATATTTCACTTATACGACGGCGGCCAGCATTATGGTGGGCGGAAACCGGGCAGAACCCGGGGGAAACCTACGACCATCCCTAGGTTGCTGAAAAACCTTCCCACATACGGCCGTAGAGGAAGCCAGCATGAGCTGGACTTGAACTCACAGCGACCGCATTGGTGAGAGACTCTTGGGTCATTACGCTGCGCTAGCGCGCTAACCAACTGAGCCACGGAGGCCCGATCTCAGCAAGGTGTACAAGAACGATCTTACCAAGTCTTTCGGCAAGAACTTTTATTGCATCTTTGTCGGCCTGGTTTTCTACATGTATGCATTTTGTGATATCACATGTGTACTACATCTCAGCTAAACTTTTGGTTTGATATCAGATGTACTTGATATCACTGTTAAACTTTTGGTTTGCTATATGTATGTGAGTGTTGTATTATGTCATGTAAGATATGTCACAGCAAAACCTTTGGTTTGATATCAGATGTACTTGATATCACTGTTAAACTTTTGGTTGGCTATATGTATGTGAGTGTTGTATTATGTCATGTAAGATATGTCACAGCAAAACTTCTCCTCACTGCACTTACTTAGTGCTGCACGGTTACCGCACGATTACCGCAGGCTACACTTAACAGAAAGGTCCTTGCACTCTGCTACATCCGTATGAGAAAGCACGGTACTGCCTGGCAACTCCACGATACTGTCCCTCTGCAACACCGTGTTTTGTGGCACACAACCTCACAGTGCGGAATATTTGCCACGAAGTAACGAATGGCCGTTGTGTGGTATACCCACATGAATGTACGGTACAATGCGCAGTCAGTACTCACTTCAGGCAAAGTACTGAAGCCTTTGATTATCAGCAGGCTGCTGTAAGACCTCCCTACGTTGGAATGGGGGAGGAGAGCAACATGAGCTAGACTTGAACTCACAGCGACCGAATTTGTGAGAGGGTCATTGCGCCGCGCTGGGACGCTAAAAGACTCGACCACGCAGACCCCCTGCCCCCTTCTACCTTTGTTCTTCTGTAGTGTTGTAGAGAGAAGCAAAGTAAGTGTTCCTTCATGCACTTGTGTAAATGTACATGTGCGGCACCAGCTCTATAGCGAAACATGGCCAAACTTCATTGACTATTATTGTCAGGTTTGCTTGATACGATGCCTCAAGGAAAATGACGAGAAATATTACGGCAGTGAGACTAGCTCATTAAAAGGATACACCATCATGATTATCGAACCAAGAGGAATACCTAAAATACGACCTACAGCAAAGAAACAAAGACAACTCGTTCAATACAACTGAAGTCTATGATCATATCGATGTATGTTTTTATATACACTAAAAAGCCTAATTTTTTTTATTTTTTCGTCTGATGAGAAGAATAATGACAATACTGGTGGGTGATATACCGTGAGGTATCATAATGGGTGTGTCAAAGTGCCCTTTCATAGCATGGGATAGAGTTTATTGAAGCAATAATAGGGATAAAGTGACAGATGACACATTTAACAACGAATGTGTATATTGGTACAATGCTATACTTGCACTCTTCGATTTTGTCTCGGTGAAAAAGACTGTGCCCGATTTCACATAACTTTTTAAGTGTTTTTGCTCAAGCAAAAATTTAAGCATAGTATTGGTTTATGAAGTGTTTGACTTGGATTTTGTCGAGAAACACTGTGTGTTGGACTTATGCAAAAATGTTGTGGACTTCAACCTACACATAAGCAGGGTTCTGGAACAGACGAAATGGGATAGACAAAACAATTGGGTTGAAATCCTACCTTTAACCCCTGATAATGTTGAGAAAATGGACTGTCCGGAAGAACTGATCAAACTGATTCAAATGGGGCTCTAGAAGGTAAATGGCGATTCTCAACCTCACAAACTTTTCCCTTTCTCAACGCCCCGTTTCAAGATTTGTTCTTATCGAGGCGTTGCTATATTGTAAATTACACTTGGGACTAAAGAAGAAATCTGTAGCTCTGTCGAGTGTGTCTGTATGCTTTCCGCACGTTTCATTCCACCACCCCAACGCTAAAGCCCTCCCACGGTCAACCCACTTTTTCCCGAGCTGTGCAACAGGTAGTTTCAGTTTAGCCCACATGTATTCCAGATCAGCTGAGCGACTACTCAGTTTGACAAGTGAAAGTAAGACTATTGTTTGACGCTGTGTATGAGCACGGATTTCAGCCTGAGGCACCTATAATACCTGCACGCCTTTGCCAGAATGGCTGGAGACAAACTAGCCAGGATTCTTCAGGTAGCTGACAGGGGTTATGTGGTAATATTTGGAACGTCATTGTCCGGTAAGGCACTAAACGCATCACATCCACGCCAGTCCGTCAGTCGTGGGCCGTGTGTTAGCGCCGGCCGTCATGTCCTGTCTTTCACTCTGTAACCTTAGCATGGAGGATAAAACTTTGGACGATTACAGACCGACGGAAACAGACGGACCTTACCCGGTTAAAGAAGAAATCTTCACATCGCCTCTGTCTTGTACAGACACGGCCGTTTGGGACGCGTCGTTTAATGAAACAGATTTTACAGATGATTCCATCAATGTCAGCTGGGATGAAGAGAAGAAAAGAAACATGGTAAGTGAGTGAAGTAAACTAAATTTACAAAATTCCAAATCAAAGGATTCCAAATTCCAAATCAAACTAACCAAGACAGCGATACTGAGTTTCCGTTCACATCCGGTTTTGATTATTGTGATTAAAATACGATTGATATCTAACTGAAACGCAGAAATTAGGTATATTGTTTTTGTGAAAACCGTTGGATATGACGAACTAATTTTCATCCGTTACATTAAATGATTCCAGATCGTTGAAATACACACCATAAAGTTTCAAAATTAAGTTTGATGATTAAAAGTTCCTTAATTGTTAATTGTTATCAGAAAAAAATTTCGAAATGTCAAGTAATAAATAAAACTTTGGAAACTAAAGTAAAACACTTTTCAGTTTACTTAATGCTTAATTTAAGCATATGTTTGTTTCTACAGGTACGTTTCGTTGCAATTTCATCTGTTTAGTCTAATCAACATTGTTATTTTATATTCAAAAGTTGGTTAAATCGAAAACAGGTTGTATTTCGGGGGAAATATAAAACGGAGCTCCGTCCGTCAGATGAGTTATCTAAGATCTGGCCCACATTCAGTCATACGATTTGTGAACTGAACCACCTTGGCCTTCATTCATGCTGATACTGAAAACAACTGCTTTCGTTGCCCCATGAGATGTGTTTCCCTAATTTGTAACCATAGCGTTTTCGACACGTGGTACCGAACCATTCCCAAATGCATGTCCGGCAAGTATTCTGCTACAAAAGGTTGATCAAGCCAAAGTCAAGATTGCGTAAGCGATGCAACCTGTGCAACTATAGCCAGAGTTAAGACGTATAGACGAAGCTAGCGTATACACGAGCTTCAGGGGGTTAGTTTTTCAGCTTGGGTTGGGTAGGGCTGAGTTAAGCTTGCCCCAGCTATTCTCCTCGCCAGCGCATGCAAAGCTCCGCAACATGCTCTCTGCACATCACTACCAGTGCTAGACTAGACTGACCTTTCAACCCCGTGTGACACGCTGAGTTTTGTTTAGGTTTAGCCGCACCACGAATGGTCTTTATGTCCTTACGCGTGTCCACAATCAACACTCATCAATTCTAAAAGTCTTCGTTGAGCAATGTGCATACTTTGGATTAAAAGAAAGGTATAAACAGAAAGAAATATCAAAACAGATCTTTTGGCTGACATCTCCTTCTGTCTCCTTTCCGTGACTTCTGTGACAAATGTGTTGTTCAAGATTGCTATACAAAAGCGTGATAGTGGTCAAAAAGGTGTAAAGTGAACAAGGAAACGTGCACATGCGCTTTGAGGAGTATGCTCGTGAGACCATTTCGCCTTGGTGTGCATGCATGGTACGTTGTCTTGTTGATGCAAGCGGTATATATTCCCGGCCACAGTTATAAGAAAAAGATAGACCAGTGCTGTAGGAAAAGACAGCCAGTTGCTGTATGATTGTTGGGAAGTTTTGTTCAAATCATTTTCCTGAAGACGTGAGTTGTGGCCTTTTAGTTCGGTGTTTCAATTTGTTGACATAAAATTTCAGTAGAAATGACCTCGTAATATGTCAATACAGCCGATATGTCTTTCAAACTTAATGATTTATTTATTTTGTCCAATCCATTTCTTCAGCGGGCAACAGTTTTGCGTTCCTTTGTTCTGTACGGAGACAGGGAAAGAAATGTTAATTCGTGTCACCATGCAGGAATTATGAATGTGTGTACATGTATTTTAATTCAGAAATCGCGCTCATATTTTCTTCTGATTTTTCTGAATTCCCCCGCGAAATACATGTAGTAAACACTGTTGATTATTACCATTCTAGAACATATAACTTAATACTTTGCAGCTCCAATGAGCCTCGCTGGCCCATTGGTGTAATGGCTTCTTAGCCCATGGCTAATTAGGTCGTGTGCTCGAATCCAGCTTGCGCCAGAGGTTTGTCAAATACTAGACGAGGCGCTGCGATACCCACGAGTCACGCCCATTAACATGGATGCCGTATTATATGCAAATAGGTCCAAACACCAATCAAGGAAATAAATTATTTTAAACGCAGCTTCTAAAGACAATTGGCCATTTGATATTCAAGCTGTAGTAGGTGGTCTTTCATAATGGAGCTTTTTCGAAAACAAAAACCAGATTGGCTAATAAAATCAGGCTAAAAATAACTCAAATTTTGCATTTCAGTAAATATCAGACTGGAGTACCAGCACTATTTTTTAGTGTTGAAACTATTGAAAAAAATTAGAAAGTTGAAACATTATAATATAAAACACAAATTTGTTACCCATTTTGAACAGTAAGACGTTCACAAAACAAGGCTGATATATGCTGACAGGTAATAATTTTGGTGTTTCTAAAATTTCGACTGCGTTTGATTATGGTCGATTATTTGCCCCAAATCCTCTATAAAGATTCTTTAATCGGGTGAACTCATGTCTAAATCGGACAAAAACTGTAGCGTGAACTTTCGGTAACACTAAATGGACGTTAAGCGGAGGCCAGGGTTCAATCCCGGGTTGGGTCATGTTTTACAATTTACAATATTGGTCATTTATTATGATACATTTAGCTTCCAGTTTTGATTTTCAACACGTTTTTTTGTGGTAGGAACTTTCCAACCCTTTTATAACTAAACAGATTGTAAGCCACAAACTCATAAAAATAAAATTTTGTATTAGCATGTTGTAGAAGTACATAAGTGTAGTGTAATAGAAACTAAATAAATATCAGGCAGTGACAACTGATCACACCACAGCATCAATATTTGATGAGCCAACAGAACGAATCCATCAAAAGAGCTATCCTGTGAAGTCTAGTTTGAAAGTAATTGATCCATTTATCACACTGACATTTTGGTTTAGACAAAGGAGCTCCGACCATAAATCAAGTTGCTAACTTACGAATACTGGTGGGGATCAGACAACAAATGCTTTTTTCTATTTGTAGAGAGAAAACGTACAAAAGACTTTGTTCAACCAATGCGTTTATATGTACGCAATGATAAAAATAAAACGTTTTCAAATCAGAACGCACCGCGCAGCGACAGCGTAGCGGCTAGCCAACACATGGCTCATAGCGTGAACAGTCCTTACGTCGTAAGATTTCCAAATGGGAAATCGTTCAAACCTTACTGTAACCCTGGTCTAAGCTGTATAGTGGATTGTTCATGCCTGTTTTGACGATCTGATTTTGTGGGCAAACTATTAACGTATAGTATTCGTGATTTAAAGAACAGTAGTCAAACCGGCGTGGATCAGGAATACATCGGGATGTGCACTACATCGCAGTGCATGCCACACAGAATATCGTGCAGGATACCGCTCTGCACATCGCACAGAATGTGGTACAGCACATCCCATAGGATATGGTACTGTACATCGCACAGAATATCCCATAGGATATGGTACTGCACATCGCACAGAATATCCCATAGGATATGGTACTGTACATCGCACAGGATATCGCACTGCACATCGCACAGGATGTAACACAGCATATCGCACAGGATATCGCACTGCACATCGCACAGGATATAACACAGCATATCGCACAGGATGTCGCACGGAATATCGCACTGCACATCGCACAGGATATCGCACAGCACATCGCACAGAATATCGCACAGGATATCGCACTGCACATCGCACAGGATATAACACAGCATGTCGCACAGGATGTCGCACTGCATATCGTACAGCACATCGTACAACACAGCACATCGCACAGGATATCGCACTGAATATCGCACAGGATATGGCACTGCACATCCTACAGAATATCGCACTGCACATCGCACAAGATTTTGCACTGCATATCACACAGAATATCGTACGGAATATCGCTCTGTCCGTCCTACAGAATATCACACTGCACATCACACAGAATATCGCAAGGATTATCGCACGGATCGCATCAGGCATGATATCTGATTTGTCATGCATGGATATCTTGTCTGACCGTTCCCAGTAGGGATAATAGCCCTAGAATACCTAGTATGCGGTACAACCCTGTTGCGTTGATTCATTCAAGATGCGTGTTCTATCAGAAGTGAACTTAATTCGTGTGTAAGAATTATGTCTTCGAAGAACACGCACCGTCTCTTGATTTCAAATTGTTTTCGCCACAATATGGGTGAAAAATTTCCGATGTGGCGTTAAGCCATAATCATTCATTCACTCAAAGAAAACGTTTTTATGATCTTTAGACTGTAGTATTCAGAAGCGAGAATTATGTTGAAAAAACACCCCAGTTCAGTTCCACATATTCGGGCAACAATTAGCATGTATTAAATCAAGAAAGTGAGGTCCGTGAGGTCTCGGGGTCGAAGTCAGCTTTGGTTGGTTCTGCTGCGGTTTTCATTTACAAGACTTGTCAACTATAGCTGCATGATGAAGGGTCCCGCCCATAAACCTGACCAACTTGGTATTAGAGAATTTTCCTTGACAGAAACCTATTCCTAAGAAACGTCATAAGCTACAGACATCGGGTTCAATCCCAGATCGTGCCTTACCGGCGACTTGTAAAATTACTACTTGATGGTAGTTCAATATAACGGGGAAAGTTGTCGACTACAGATCTAGTGGTATTCAGTGACTGAATGGGACACCGTGTATTTCAACTGGCACAGTACTGTAATATGCGGCAAATGATGAAAGGGTAATGCTGAAATGACGATAAACCCCAAGCAAATTACAATAAACTTTGTGCCAGCTCATACTGGCTTTTTCTCCGGCCGTACGTGTGAAAATCTGTCAGCAACCTGCGGATGGTCGTGGGTTTCCACCGGCTCTGTCTGGTTTCCTGCCACCATTAAACGGGCGCCATCGTACAAGTGAAATGTTCTTGAGTACGACGTAAAACACCAATCAAATAAATAAATAAATCAAACTTTCTCACAGTGATATGTGCTGCTTATATCTCAACTCCCTCGGTATAGCTCGCGTGCGATTTGTGTTCAGAGGTTTGTCAGTGGGTGACTGCTTACATGTAAAGAAGTATTGAATGAATGAAAGAATGGATGATTATACTCTCTCTACGACAAACCCTGTAACCTTTAGGTTGGTAGACTGTAAGGCCTCTGCCCAAGGAGAGTATAATAACAAAAGCTGAACGCCGCATTGGCAGTACTGCAGCCGTGGCGATCATTTATATGATCGATAGAGGGATTAGAGCAATAATCAAAACTCGCAATTTGTTGAATAAAATTATAAAATTTCAGCTGATTGCATTTTAAGGCTTTATTAGTTTAGATACGAGAAGAACTGGTGATTAATTGGTAAATTATTGTAAGCAAACTGAACATTTGGTTGTTTAGTACGTCAGTAGTCTATACGTAAACGATCACTGTGATGAAGTTATTAAATATGTCCATTCTGTTACTTACCTGAATATTATATTTTGCACAGTTCAGATATATTTACCTTTAGTTATTCTCCAACTTGTATTCTGTTATGTCTCTTTTTAAAAGCAGATGGCAAACAATACGAAGAAAGATTGTAGTAGAAATACAAGCTTCGGTTGGTCAGAGCACGTGCTGGGTGTAGATTTCCAAACAGTCTGACAGCTCATCGGGAGTTCTGCTCTACACACAGTATAGTCACAAATGCCTGCCCAGTCCTGTAACCGCAAACCAACCCATGTTCGTGGACTCTCATTGGGGACATGATCTCTATTGTCCCTCCCACCCCCAACCGTTTATGAATCCGCAAATCCCAAACACAGAGGAGTGTTCATCCAATCCTGTTTATATCGTGCTGTGTTTCCACAATCCGCTTGCGCAAACCTCTCATATCTTGATGTTAATTTTGTCCTACCCAACCACGTGGGCACGGCATACCTTTATTTCAGTACAAGTGAGCAATGCTGGACTTGTTTTAGCATGACGGTGATTATGTATATTTGGCATGTCTATATAAGGCAGCTATACCCTTAGATCTTGCATACCAGTCCCTTGTGGTGGTCCTGGACAAAACGGCCATGCAACTTCCTTCTCAAATCATGGTATATGACGTTACGTCGAACTCCACCGAACCTTGCTGGGTAAACCTACTTTTCTCACTTGGCATGTAAGTTGAACCTGCGAATAGCGAAAAGACGTGTACGCGTAGAATGAGCTTTTAGTCAATGTCATAACGTCCTTGATACAGGCTGGCTATCGATATTAAGAGGAATTATTTTTTCATATAGACCTCTTGCAAAACCTTTAAAAGTGGACACGTCTACAAAAAACTTATCCAATTCCTGAGAATGTCAAAAACATATTATAGTATACAAACGCACGGGCCATACCACCTGTAAGCCAGTTAAAAATATTAAAATATTTCTTGTTTTAATCATGGTAAGTTATAATATTGTCACTGACCTGAAATGTTTATATCTAGAGCGTGAACTGGTAACACAAATTCAGAATTGCTACAACGTTTCCAACGTACGTCTACGTGACAAGTTTGTAACAAAATGTAGTCGGTTGTAATATTTTTTTTTACATTATCTGTCTATCCTTCTGATTATTGTCGTTAGATACTGTCTGATGTCATCGCTGTTACATTATAGTACATGTATTTAGTTATTTCATTCATGATTAGCGCCGCACCCCAAAATATTTCATTTTGTCTAATTTGACCGCAGTCAGGTTTGTTGGCAAAGGAAACCTGAAAGCTATGCGGAAATTGACAAGGCCGTATTTCCGTAGACCATTTGGCATATATATATATATATATATATATATATATATATATATATATATATATATATATATATATATATATGGGTTTTTCGTTTGCATTTTGACATTGTCGTCGCTGCTCTAACTTTACTGAAATTAGAAGTTTCATTGGTAAAAATATTTATGTGTCGTAGGTATTACTTCTGGGTGTATGTAATCCTGTATTTCTTTTTCGTATCCAGTAGTTATTATGGATATATCTGGATTATTTCAAGACATTATTTAAACTGAACCTTCTGATGTTCATTTTAATTTTGTTTTGTCTATTTGTTAAAAACTCCCCTTCATTGATTGATATGGCTGAAATGCCAGTTTACCCCAATAAGGTTCTCGAGGGTGTGACTCACATTTCGCTCTATTAAACCAGTCAGTCATTATGTTCGATGACTGACAGCTTCGGCGAACCGTCACGAAACATGTGGCATGAGAGGAAGGCAGTGAAAGTTATGATAATTAAGAAGTCTTCCCTCTGTGAAAAAGCCAAATTCTGTGACATCTTAACACTTGAATATAATGTTTGCTAATCCGGGTTTTGTTTTTTATGTTTAACCTTTACGAATGCCGGATTTTCAACTACACTATTACTTTCCTGGTAGCATTAAAATAAGCCTACAGCAAACACGGCATTCTTTCCGATCATTTCATCAGTAAATCATGTCTTTGGATATATTGCATAGCCTGTTTGTTTTTTTCCCCTGTTGACGTACTGAATTAAGATTCTTATGTAAAGGGGGGGGGGGGGGAATCCAGTTTTTGTATAAGACAGTGGTCGACAGTTAACTAATTGTTGGCGGCGTTAATTGTCTTCACAGGTCTATGACGAAGACCAGAGGGATGAAGCTTTGCAGCCGGTTGACTCTGCCGCCGGATCAGCATCCTCTTGCACCGTGGACAGTTATGAATCCGGCTTCTGTTCCAGAAACAATCCGGATTTACGCTGCTCTGAGTCCTCCAGTTGTTGGTCAAACTCTCGCTCCGAGGGGGATCTGTCACCCTCTCCACTCCCGCGACCCCCCAATGACGGGTTTTGAACCTTACGGCTCTGATATTTACCGTCACCCGCAGGGAACTGGAAGAGAAAAGACATCCAAGGGATTGTCTGAAACACAGTGAGGTGAGTCGTCTACTCTACAGTGATCATCGCCTTCCTAGAATGGGGTCGGTCAAAACTCTGTACGCGTTCTGTTATGTAATAGTCACTGTTTCTATGTGCTGAATTGAAACTGGGCTGTTCGTCAGTATGTTACCCCCGGTTCCTTGCGGTGCCACAGGTGACCTCCACATAGTTGGTCGAGAGACAATCGCAAGGTATATAACAAGGGAGTCAACAACTGAAGACAGTCGCACGCCTTGGCGATCTTTGCCGACCTTTGCCTTGACGATCATGCCTCAGGGAGACAAAATCTGTAGTAACATGTGTTGTTTACAACCTATATAAACACGATTGCAGCTCCCAGCTAAATTGGCCGTGCGAGTGGGAAATATGGAGTAAGAACAATCAAATAATTGAAATGAAAACAGAACGTCTTTATTTTGCTGTAGCCAAACATGAACCAATCCCAAGGTCGTTCACAGAAAACAAAAAACGTCCAGATGACGTACGTGTTCTTGAGGTTTAGCAGAGGCTGTGCGTTTTTCAGTTCAGATTAAGTTTGTGGTTCTGTCTGAACAGCTTCACACAGCTGTGTTGGTGTCACAGTTACGGATGTAGTGTCAAATCTGGAACTTCATTGTAACACTGAGATCATCGCGGGCTCATTTGACTATAAAAGCTTTGTTCATCAGGTTATCAGGCTTTGAACTTGGCGCTTTTTTCGATGACGAACATCTTTTGGGACAATGACATTTCATCAGTGACATGCGAGAAATGGTCAAATTTATGCCTTATGCTTTGTGATTCCTTTAACCCGGGGCTAGGGGCTGTATATTCACCGTGTTGAATTAGATCACCCCGTTGGATGTACAGTTGCCATCAAAACGCAGCTGAGATACATATTTGTTATCGACAACTGATATTCTAGCATGGTACACGATTTGAATACTGCTTTCACTCAGTCTCCTAGAATATGCCTTGCGTATTTCCAACATCATTTGTGTGATTCCGTCCTATTTTTGTAGTTTGTATACTTTCTTAGTTCTTCGGTGGTTTGGGTCATTTGTGTCATTTTCGACTCATTGATTAAATGACGTTTCATTTTTTTATTCCAGTCTTTCTGCCAGTCTGTCTGTGCTTCTGTTAGCTTTTATTTTGAAATATCTGCTTCGAAAAATGTCCGATTTTGATAACACTATGCAGATTAATTTTGTGGACCCTTCAGATCAAGTTGAAACGCCGATTGGGTTCATACACAAGTTTTATGTATTTAGCACAAGATTTTGGTTCTCTGAGTTTGCTTGTAATTGCTACGTTTAAGAACTAAAAAAACAAGTGTACTATCTCAGCTTACAATTGATTTGTGTTTGTAGTGTTTGTCAGTTAAGAACAGTAACTTAAAATGTTGCCAAATGCTTATGAGTGTCATTGTTTTGGCGGAAATCTCGCGAATAATCGGTTCTAATGCATTGTCTTTTGTTACTCAGATCACAGCCCACTTCCGTGCGAACCTGGTCAGTTGGTTATCTACGGTCAACGGCTACTTCCAGTTCGCACAAGACACTCTTTTCCTAGCTGTCAACATTGTAGACCGCTGTCTACAGAGAATGGATGTTACGCGAGGATCGTTCCAGCTCCTAGGCGCGACGGCCTTTCTCATCGCCGGAAAACATGTAAGTTTTGACGCAGATACAAAACAGTCTGGAAAAGAAATGCCACTTTATTTTAATGGCTATTGCATGTCCCTTAACACTTTGAACAACTATTGACTGTCGTTTAATTTCTTTTACCCTCAGAATTAGGGAACATCCCAAATCGGTTCACGGTTGGTATACGAATGTTTCGACGATTGTCACTGTCCGATATTGGAGTTAGACAGTAGTAAAGTGTGTCAGCACTGGGACTGACCAGGCTTATGGAGACACCGTAGAGAAATTAAAATAATGTTTAATGCGACGTTATAAATACCAATAATAAAAATATAATAAAAGACTTACAGGATGGAGAGGTGTATTTATTTATTTGATTGGTGTTTACGATGTACTCAAGAATATTTGACTTAGGCCCTATACGACGGCGGAGAGCATTATGGCGGAAGGAAAACGGGATGAACCCGGGGGAAACCCACGACTATCTAGTAGTAAATTACACACCCTCTATCACCCTGGCTTAAGTAGAATTAGGTAAAAAATTGCAGTGATGTTAATTGTAATTTATTACAAGTCACTGGTCTAGAATAACTCAAAATTCTGTGTTGTCAGCATGTTTTGCACACAGTAACATTCGAACAATGCAGAGGTTACAGTTACATTTACATTGACTAGCCAGGGGTAGTCAGTGTATTGGGTGTCATTGGGATGATAATACAGTAGTATTAAGTATGGCCGCGGTTTCAGCATGTGAGACAATAGTGACATGGCGGTCAAGCTCCCAAGCAACACCAACGTCATAATTATTAGTTTGCCTTTACCGTTTCAGGAGGAGGTAACTCCGCCAGAGATCAATGACCTGCTTTGGCTGTGTGCGGAAGCCTACTCTCGGAATCAGATGGTTAAAATGGAGGAGCTCATTCTGGATGCCATACATTTTGAAATGTTTGTTCCTACTGGATCTTTTTTCCTAGAGTACTTTGCTTGTTGTGAAATGATGGACAGTGACACCAGAAATTTAGACGAATTTAGGTGAGTTCTTGATTAAGTTTTAAATCAATGTTTTTCTATTTTTCAGCACACGCGGTACAACGTACACTAGCCTTTTCTAAAATTATCAAGACTGAAGTCCAAAAGCCTTAGACAAACGAGGTCGCATGTTTGAATCTATGTACCGCTGGCTAATCTAAGAACTTATATGTCAGAGGGATTCTCTCCGCTTTCCACTACCCATAAAACAATCCGGTGTCTTTGCATGGATTGTTGTATGTTAAATGTAATGACACCGCCGCATTTGGAGTAATTCTAGAACAGTGACGTCTAATAAATTGCAAGTAATATCACTGGACTTTCGTTACCTAATTTTGCTTAAGCCAAGCCATGCTGCTAGGGGCGTGTAAATTGTAGCTTAGCTACAAAGTAGTTTAAGCATTTACATGAACAGTGAGAATAATACCCTTACTGAGGTAAATCGACATCCAGCTGTTTCTCACTGGAACGCACTCACTTCAGCGACCCCGTGAAGAATATAGGGGTGTATTTACTGGAGTACATATCTTTAGAAGGATCTGTACATGGGAAGGTCTGCAACAACGTGCGGATGGTCGTGGTTTACCCTTCGGTTCTGCCCGGTTACTTCCCACCATAATGCCGGTCGCCATCGTAGAGGGGAAATATTCTTAAGTACGGCAATCAAGGAAATAGATAAAAATATTTTAGAAAGATACTTTTTTTACACTGATAACTTTATTGAAAAAAAAAGGTTTCTTGTGTTCAAAACATGGCATTTTTAGGTTTGTGGTTGTTTTTGTACCTGTATTTTTTGCCAAACTTTTAATTCCACTGCTTAAATTCTTCCAGGAATGCACGACGCCATGCTCGTTACTTTATGGAGTTGTCCCTTCAGGATTATAAACTGTCTCAGTATCTGCCCTCTATGCTGGCCCTTTGTGCCTGGAAGTGGGCTGTGCAAGACTGCATGGCCGAATACAGGCTCTACTCCCCCTCCTGGGAAGTGGACTTCAATCCAGCAGCCTATAAAAACTGCTTTGAAGACTTTCTTGTGTTCGTGTCCAAGTTGAAGGGGACTGTCTCGGAAGCGAATGTTTTGACTGGTTGCTACGATCATGACGACGATTCAGACGTTGAGTGTTTGAATTCATATTGAAGATGGCGGAGAATGTCGTCATGGTAACAAGGAATATAGGGAGTGTGTTTCTTAGCAAAGGCGCGGTGCAACGGGAGACAAGAGGAGAGATCAGTATATTGTGCTTGAACTGTTCTTCGTGTATCACATCAGAACCTTGCTGATGGAAACAGAGGAAATAATTTTGTTTGGATAATATTTCAATGGCGAACTCAATGTGTGATTTGGTGCAAGAGACCTTATGAGAGTCTCTACATTCCTGGCAAGGAAAGGAAAGCGTTTTGTTAGAGAGATATCTCTGTTTTGAGTGAGATATGGTTGAAAACTTTGGTGGATTAAAAATTCACAAGACCAAAAATGAGTTTGCTCGTGGTGGGAACCGTGGTTTGAACAATTTAAGAGTTGAAAAGACGTTTTGATGACGGAGTGCGAAAAGTTTCAAGAAGGCGAATAAGAAGAAAAACGAAAACCTTTTGGCTGCAATTTCCATGGCAAAAGTCTGGGTAGTTGTATTGTTTTGAGCCATGGTAACCTGCAGCTACCTCGTGTTATAGGTTTTTTTTCATTTGAACAGTGGCATTTTGATTAGATGCTGTGAACATTGGGGTAATCCTTTTGTGAGCTCGTCTCAGAGGATTACACAAACTTATTGCGTGGCGTAGACGTGATGACGTCACAGTAGTGCTGTACATGCTGTACATATTGTTAATATAAATGTTAAAAGGGTTATAAAAATGAATAGATTTATGCAATGTGTTTTGGACAAAGTGAAACAATTTTGGTGCTAAGAGAAGATTGATATTATTTTTGTTACTTGATTATTGCTTCATTGTGTACGTCAAGGTATGGGTAATGGTTGCCGAACAACAGTTTCGGGGTGAAACCCTGTTTAATGTTGTTTTTTCTTCTGTTATAACAACTGTCATTTTCGTTGAAAATCCAATCTATGTCGTCTGGACTTATTTTAAATTGTTATTTGTATTTTTTTTGGTGCTTGTAACATGCAGTACCTCAATGCACCTTATAATTGGTACATTTTCTCTTACTAAACTCATAAGCAAATATAGCTTATTATATTTTTCTGCTTCAGATTACCAGTTTTTCGGTTGATGAAAGGTTCTATGAAATCGTGCAATAAAAAACATCTAGAAACTGTGTCTATAAACAGGTTTTATTTATTATGTTATACATATGACTTGTTCATTCGTTTTCTCTTTGCATACGGCTCCCTTGCAATTTCTTCCGTTGATATTGGTTTGTTTTTAAAATAAAAAGAAATGCCCAAAGATTACGTCAGGCGAAAATGAAACAGCTTGCAATGTCTTATACTTACAAAATTTGCAGTATTGAAGACGTGTTTGCATACACACTACAGGTGTAATTTCAATCTCTTTTCCGTGATAAGACATGGTGATCCCTCGAACAGGACTTTTCGCGAGAACCCTCCGATCATGCAACTTCCGGTTAAGTCAGTTTAAACAGCGATGTCACCAACTCGAATGGTTAAAGGTCGCTGCGGCTGTCAGGCCCAAGACCTTGAGGTCGCGTGTTCGAATTAATCTCTCGCTGTGCCTTCAAGTCAGGAGGTTTTTCAGGTAACAGGTGAAGGACGCTGGTTTACTTCGGCCACTTTCGATTCCAACGCCCGTAAATGTGACATCTGTGACAGTGAAAAATTCTTGAGCACGGTGTCAAACATCAATCATCGAATCCAGTGAATCTGGCCGCGTATCGTCACAAGCTGGCGACAACGGTGATAATTAAAAAAAAAAAAACCTCTACTTCTGACGTTCAGGGGAGGTAATTTGCGTATACATGCATCTTTGGCATATTAGTGCAAGAGTACTTTCCCTCTGTACGGTGTACACGTAACAGTCTTAGTACACATGACAACGGAGACGCCGTTGATTCCTCACAAATAAGCTATATTACTGCGTTACAGATGAGTTGCTGAATGCGAAAATACAATGCTTCATTGCTGGTGAGGAGTGCTGAATGCCTGGCGCTGGCAGACCGACAGAAAATCAACAAGCGATTTGAGGGCAACGATCCAGGCAGCAGATTCAGACCCAGTTCACGCCGGTTCGCTGGTGTTAGGAAATTTGTCTGGTAAATAATAATACTGTATTAATGTGTTACAGGTTAGCAAATGTTGAACACAGTGACATCAACTCTCAAGAATCAAATGTGTACCGCTTTGTACATATGTGTGTGTGTGTGTAGCCCGCGATGTAAACAAGATGTGTGTAACAGGTACACAGTTTGGTAAACATTAAATGCGTGGGTACATAAGGACGGTGTATGCCATGTACATATTAATGTTCCTGTGCAAATTTGCTACAATTAATGTGTGTCTGTGGTACACATCTTGTGTACAGAATAGTACACTAATAGGCCGATTGGGTAATTCAGTGTACTCTAGTGTACGGGATTCTGCAGGTAGGCAACCTATGACTGCGGTAAAAATGACAAGAGACCGGGTTTCACTGGTTATATGTGACCACTTCCCAATTATCGGACTGTAGTTCTGGTTTTATTTATCTGTTTGATTGGCGTTTTACGCCCTACTTAAGAATATTTCACTTATACGACGGCGGCAAGCACTGTGGTGGGAGGAGTTCGGGGAAAATCCACGACCATCCGCCGGTTGCTGGCAGACCAGCTCTGGTTTTACATTCTATGGTGTAAGTCTTGTATATTGTATTCCTGCATAAACCAGGAATCCACTGGTGGACTAAGCATCCACGAGATCTGTATTATTTTAATGTGATCGTATTCTTAAATGTGATGACAACACAGCATTTTGAGTAATTCTAGACCAGTGACACATAATGAATTGTATTTAATATCAGCGGTTTTGTTTTACCTCAATCTGCCTAAGCCTTTGTGCTATATTTGCAACTTTTAAAACATTTACATCACCAGTTAAAATAAAACCCTACCTGAAGTAAACTGACAAAAGGTTGTATTTCACCAGCTACTTGTGCAGATTTGCCAGCTATCACACAGACGTCGCTTCTCTGGTTTAATAAATTTCCTATCCTTTATAGTCTTTTCCACACTAGGTTTATATATCTAAAAAATTGCCAGAATCCTAATTGATTTGTCGTTAATTCGTTTTGAAGAGGAAATAATAAACATTACCTGTTTGGAATGTGGCAGGTGATATACGAGAACAAATTTAGTAACAAAGCCATAGTATTTCTCGGAAAGTGTTCATCACCTCTTAGTGTTTGATGTCCTGTAACACTCAAGAATTGATCTATTAATTTTAACAGAAAGCCTGTTGTCTGAGTGATGCTAGAATGTATTTCTGTTATTGCAGCAGAGTGTTCTGTTAAATATTAAACGCATATTATATTTATTCAACATAAGGATTCTATTAGACTAACAGGATATTCTGTTGAATACGACAGAATATCGTGTTATGATAGCAATATATTCTAGCCTCACTCAGACAACAGACGTTCTGTTAAAATTAACAGATTAATTTTTTGAGTGTACTACACGTAGTTTGAAGTTTTCACTGGTTTAACCAGAAAAAAATGGCAGCGGTCCCAATAGTATAGAAAGCTAGAGAGATTTCCATTGTTGTAGTTCCCAAGAAGCTGTATACACTTCATACACCCAACACTACCAGAACCGTCAAACCCAGAAACTATACGCCTCCACAAAGTATAAGAAACTACACCATCAAGCAATCCTCACAGAGCCATGCACAAACTATCAATCAAAATGTACAAACCATACTTTCAAGCGACAAACTCACTCATACAAGGCATAAGGATGTATACAATTTTGTAGGCTTGGGTTTTAAGTCGTTGGCCTACTTAGCAATTTTGCTATTACTGAATGACGAGGAGTCAGCAGACTTGTTAGGCAAGCGTGCAAACATATATATATTATACACTGTGTCTTCTTGTGACACGGAGAGTCTTTACCGCCTCTGGAAGGTATCATGACGAAGACATCAGACCTTTCACCCTACAGTTACATTATACTAACATTGGGCCAGTCAGTTCTGTTTCCGGGCTCTATGCTCTCGGTGCTTATCGTCAAGCCAGGCAGCAACAAGAGCCATTTTTGGTACTTTACGATGATTTTCCCGACTTCGAAGTGATCACGAGGCATAAGAAACATATACTCGCCCGTGCAGAACCACAAACTGTCCTCCCACCACAACGCTGGCCGCCGTTGTATAAGTGAAATATTCTTGAGTATGGCCTAAAACAAGAATGAAATAAATAAATACAACCACAAACTGTACACTCCCCCCCGCCACTCCGCGTGCCTTAATTCATGCGCTTCGGGAAACTGCAGCATTTAATCATTTACTTACATTAGCAAAGAGTCGTGTGTTAGTAAATTTTTAATCGTGAGTTTACTAGATATCGTTCAATATTCATTCCTGTCATAAACATATAAATGTGACTAGATCCTCGTTGAGTCTAAAGCGTAGGCGTGGACTTTGAATAGTTTTAGCTGTTATCCTCGGCTGAATACACAACGTAACTTATTCTAGTTAAGAGCCTTGTAAAAAAATAAAATTTTAAAGGTATAGACAATAAACGTTAGACTGGCACTATTCAAGTTTGAAGTAGTCATGTCTTAAAACGACAGACGCGATGTACTAAGGTATGGTACAGCGGCTGGCTGTACCACATATTTGCCATGCGCGGTCCCCTCAGGCGAACACATGTGGTACGTGTGTATAAGGGTGGTACATGCGCATAAGTTTGATACAGGGCTACAAGTTTGGTGCAAGCGAACAAGTTGGGTATAGACGCACAAGACTGGTACGTTTGATCACAACTGAAACAGTCTCACACGTTTGGTACAGTTCCACAAGTTTGATGCAGTCGCACGTATGTGGCACTTGCCTACAAGAATGGTACAGGCGTAAAAGTTTGGTACAGGTGCAAAAGTTTGGTACACGTGTACGAGTTAAGTATGGAAAGCAAAAGGGTGTCACAGATGCACAACGGTACAACGGCACGAGTGTGTGCTGGTGCAAAATTGTGACACAGATGCACAAGCGCATGCTAATACAAGCACGTAACGCAGAAATTGTCCTATTTATTGCCAATGCTAACGTAACCATGTTTTTGATGTCTCCCTGCACGCGACGTCTTTGTAAGCATGGGTGTGGATGACCTAGACTCAACCAATAAGATTTACAAACAAAGGGATTGCTTTTCGGAGATTTGCCTAGAATTTGGGTGAGAATGGTGGGGGGAGGGGGTTATTGAAAATCACACCGGATGTAACCTTTGTTGACGAAAATCTTCCACAGTTTGCAGCTTTAACAAAGAATGCGTTTTGGGGCAGTGTTTTCCGTATAACAGTCGCATTTGTCACCATAACATGCACAGATGTTCACTACCGTGTTCCCAGGCGCCCGCAGCGGCGAAATGTTGAGACACTCCCACTGCTGATCTTATTAAACTAAGGCCGCCAGGTTAAAACTGCCCCTCGTGGTGCCTGGTGGGGACGAGGTCCAGAGCACCTGAGCCCACGGCTCAGCCATTCGGATCACGTAATCATCATAAACCAATCCCAGCGGAAAAAAATCTAGTTTATGGTGATAAACGCTTTTATCCCCAATTTTTTTTAACAACACAATTTGTCAACAATGTCACGAGAGTTTTTCACTCGGATTAAAAATTCGTGCGCCACACGTGACAAAGTTTGTCAGTCACAAACCAATGACCCGTGGTTTACTCCTGGCACTCCGCTTCCTTACAGCCGTCATACCAGTGAAAACTTCACTACCATTGCAATAAGCACAAATCAAATAAATCAATATTGCATCTTTCTGTGGCATTCCTGTTGACGTTTCATTTCATGCAGGCATAATGGCAAAAAATCAACCATGCTTGGATGGCAATATGGGCTGTACATGAAGGATACATACATACGCCTGTATGCATCTTGTGCAAGCATGTAGCCTATATCTGTGGTACAGGAGCATACTGACGAAAACAATTGTAAACTATACTTGTTAAATTACGATACCTTTATTTTCGACCTGTGGGCATATATATACAGTACTTCGTGCTGAGTGACACGATAATGTTTATCTTAACACATAGACTTTTTTCTGGAGAAATGGATTCTATTTAGTTTGGCCAATAACGTTCCATTTAAAATGGGGAAATTTCAGTATGCATGCAGGTGCATGCCTAAATGTCAAAACGTTTCTTTAACTCGTCCGTAATCCTCGCAGGACAAACCATATAAAAGAAATCTCCTTTGGAGATGACCCATGCTGCATGACATGAATTCTAAGACAGTACCCGATGGTGTAATTTTATGTCAGGACGTTTGTCAAGTACCTGGCGCTGCGCGGTGGTTTCGTTCAGAGACGGCCACGGTTCCCTCTTCCCACAAATCTGACATCTAGACGCCGCGTATATGTGTCTGACTTGGCATATGAGGAACACTACAAAGCATGGAACTTGGACATTCTTTATCGTGCGGTTTTGTTCCTAAAGGTCCAATAACCGGATAATTATGCGCAACTGCTGCTCAGTGATATGTGACAGTTCCACGTTGGTGCCACGCAAACAGTCAATGACCGAACGGCACACTACAGAGACGTGAAATGGCGGTAGTATGCGATAGCCTAACGGTATCGTGCAACACCTGCACAGTGTACGTATACCGTGGCGCAGTTGTCATGTACAGTGCTGTATGTGCCTAAAGGTTTAAAGTTGTGTGGTACTGTGCGGGAAACCGTATCTGCTCAGTATGCCATACCGTAATCGTACCTTACGATGAAAGGTTTACTGTGTATATTAGTATAAAGCATGTCATTCGGGCTGCACAAGATTTGTTGTATAGCACCTTATTCATTTTCCGCTTTTCCAAGACCTGAATACTGAATGAATCAATGGTTATGGCTTAATGTCACATTGCTTTGAATACAGCGACCACGTGTTCACGATATGAGCCCGAACTATGCTGCGCGAATCTCGCCTTTCAATTGCTTAACTAATTACTGCATTTATGACACCGTTTTATTAATACCGAATTAGAGCTAATTGTTTAATTCTCCTGAACTTAACATGAAAGACTATTGATATTATTGTGACGATGACGTGGCTGTCCCGTGGGTTGTGACCATTGATTGTATAATGAACATATGTCCAGTGACCTTTACACCACTCTGAACACAATTCACTAATTGGTCAATGGATGTGACTATGAATTATGTCATATTCCCCTTAAACAATAATCCATTTTCCTCAGCCGCAATGGATCCATAATTCCAATGTCTGTTATTCCTGTATATAGACCTCTGTATAATTACTGTATTTTCACAATTTCATTCTTTAGGCTACTAATTATACACCATGATGCGTCGCCGTAATTTCCCCCCACTACTTTGATCCTAAAGCAGCTACTGGGAGAGGGCATTGGCCGAGTTGTTAAAGACGTCTGCCTTTCAATCGCTAGGGCACACGATGTGCTGGTTCAAACCCGAGCTGTCAGTGCTTTTATTTCAGTTTTTGTGCGTGCTATCCATTTTGAAATGACATTAAATCATTACAATGCAATTCGAAGCTGTATAAAGTTTTGATTTAATAATAACTGACTATTTGTTCTTCATTCAGACTTCCATACCTTTGTAAATTCAAAAGAATTTTAACATTAGCTGGAATCAAATTCATAACGTCAGTATCAGGGGCTCTACTTTACACTTCAAGAGTCGAGATTTTATACGAGTTATTATTGCTTATGCTATCTTATAGCCCGGGGGAATAATTATGGTCGAGATTACCCTTGAGTTATCTTTATAAAATTGAATCAGAATTTTCTTTCATCTAATTGGCTGTCTATCTCTCCAAACTAAACCTAGTTTTAGCCACACCTTAAGGGGTAAGCGTGCTGGCCGCTAAGACGGACGCAAAAATTCCGGCCTTTAACAAGATAAACGGTTTGAAATTTGCTGGCAAGCCAGGGGCGAACTCTGAAGCAGCCACGCTTTAACGCAATTTGACACGAGATAATGAGATCGCCTCGTCTAAGTGAGTGGTACGTCAGAAACCATCAGCGAGAACCGGCCCTCCGCGGCTGAGGAAAAACGGAACGGACTATGCGTAACAATCTTTTTCTGATTTCCTCAATCACACGCTCGATAAAGTGTCCAAGAGGTTTTGTGGTCGTTAACTGAATAATTAGGTCCGAAAAAAATCACAAATTAGCCATAAATTACTCTAAAGGTGATTCTCACGTACCCATAATAAGCATGCTGCCACGTTTGTATTTACGTCTTCGCCTTAATACGCACATCATGACGTTAATGCCCGCTTTTCTGTATCGACATGGGGAAATTTTGTTCTAAAGCTACAGAATTGTATTTTCCCGATCCTCATTCTACGACTGGTTGATATTCCTTGAGCTGATACTAACATTCGGGCGAAGTAAATGTACCTTTTAAACGGCTTTCACGCCTAGGTATTTGTCGTATGCTGACTGGCGGAATTCAATAAAATTGAAACGTCTTTCCTGAAAAAAAAAAACAAATTTGTTTCTCTTTCTATTGCATGGTAAATTCGATTGAACAGGTCGCACCGTGTAAGCGTGCAGTATATAATTTAAATATTTCGGTAGACAATATCTGCACATGGCATATGCTTCAAATCATATATACCAAAACGGAAAGAGAAATTGCACCTAGCAGTTCCACGGTAGGCTTATAACCTTACACGACAATTCGCGCTTGAACGCCTGCTATACATGGACATGACATGGCGTACAGTATATGTGTGCCACATTTTTTCTCGAAAATACATTCACATCTGTATACTTTGAGAACTCAGATCAGAAACAAAAAGAGTAGGGCCTATGTTAGAGCCCTTGATATAGGGGTATAACCAGAACCAGAAAATATGAAAAGATATGTCTCTCTTTAGATGACTCATCAATTGTTCCCAAATTATGCCTCAGTTTTGAATATAAATCGTAAACTCGACTTAATCCATTATATCTCTCTCTTCCCCCTTCTCCCACTCGCCGGAACTACGCCCTATAATATCGTTTCATACATTCTCGCTTTAAATATAATAATTCCGTTGTTAAAGTGCCCCGATATACAGCTGTAAGTCATCTAAGCAAATCAAAGTTAAATCACGTAATATATTCGTTTAAAGTTTTGAAATTTTAAACATGCAACATTTTCCTGATAAAAGTTCACTTATCAGCGACAGAGCTTCTCGAGTTATATAGTTAGAAATTAATGAAATTACTGTGTTCAAGCTGGCCAGAAAGATACGATTGTAGGTACTTATGACAGAGCTGACGTTCATAAAATGCTGGTATTGTTTTGGTCAATGGATACGTTTCGTGCGGAAAAAACATTAGGTTACGTTGCTAATTACAGACACTCTGTAAACGGCGCTCATTTCCTGATTTTAACCTTTTTCTCTTTATGCCCCATCATGTTAATATATGCTTTTTTTTTATAGATCAGGCGAGACAGCAATTTTGATCAAAATCGGCAACAACCGTCTCTAAAAAACAGTCAAAAAATGAACCCACCCTTTCTTCGAACAGATGTTTGAATCGGTATTTATGTCTAGCGTCCCGCCTAATAATAAAAATCAACACAAATCAAAATTTCGACATTTTAGGGTCGATTTCAAAAACAAGATTTTGAAAAAACAATCGTTGATTATAGTTATACGTTGAAGTGAATGTATCGCATGATAGGGTTAGCATAACAGCTATTGTTTTGGCCTTTATTAGTCAAATGCGCGCTTCGCGTGTTGCATTTTAACAATCATGCAAGGATGTCACGTGTTGTGTTTGAAGTGAACATATAACATGTAGAAAGAAACCAGAGCTGTGAGACGAAACATATGTCGCTAAATATTTACCAGGGTATTTAACAGGGATGTGTACTCATATAGCATACCCACTCCATGGGTGTTTAACGTTGCGAATATATATAGGGTTTATATAGTATATGGTAACATGTATTTGTGTTACATAATCCCCATGTACGTGCAGGATCCACGTTTTCTTTGCGACTAGTAGCTCTGTTATCGTTGTGTTCGTTTATCTTTTGGTCGGTCGCTTAAATTTTTGACAACCTGCCATTTAACACTGGCTATCTACTTAACCAGGGCAATACGTGCGACATATAAACTTTTTACGGAATGTCGCAGCTGTTGAGAATTTGCTCTGTTTGGTTTACATAATGCCTGATATATAATATGCTGACCAGTTCAAGGCATTGCTGAGCAACGCTCTCTACTTTGGCGCACTGCCCTTTGTGTGTGGTCTGAGTCCATCGAGCGAGAAATCTAGATCCATATAAAGAAACACAGCCCTCTACACATATAGACAAGATTTTCGTTAATGTAAAAAAAACGAATGAATAAAAATAAGTTATTTTAAAAATAAACATTACTACAAATTATGGAATTGTTTGAACTGTCAGGTTCTTCATACTTGACGAAGGTCAGTGGTTTCCTTGCGCAGCCTCTGTATACATGTACACGTTATCCCCAATCCGTAAAATAGTTCATCGTACAAATGAAACAATAAATAAGTAAATAAATAGAAAAGCATAATCACGTTTGGGGACATAGACTTATATCGCCATGTCTTTGTATACATATGTAGATTCACACAGATTCATTTAAAATGCAAATTGAGATAAACGAATAGGAACATCAAACAAGTTTGTCTATTATTACACAGACTTCAGATTCAAAGTCTTTCATCTGTTTAAGTTGAGGTGCCCACTCTCCCTTCTCTTGAATGGACTGGTCGGTTCAAATTAGCTTATTATATAGAAAAACAATATTTCAGTTCAGCACTTGCCACAACAGCTGGTATAAGTAAGCCTTTTTTCTCCGAACGTTCATCCAACTTCTTCGTATTTCTCCTGTATCTCTGGTCATCTTCGCCTTTGACATAATGCTCAAATTTGTTGAACATGAGCAGTTCGTGTTTTGTTCTTGTTTCATGTTTTCCACAAGATTAATCCACGTTCCTAATTCTAAAATCACGGGTTAAATTTCAAGTATCTTTTTTGCAATCACAACGTCTTTGTCAAGGTAATTAGTTTTTATTAATTGGATCAATCGCTACATTGAATTGTTAATATCCGGTGCATGGGGGCTTGTCAAACTGGTCTGAATGTATAGGCGACTTCCGATCGCGTGCGTGCTATGCTATCTCTGAACAAGTGGCTACACACACTCTCATAGACTCGGGACTGCGTGTTAAACGTCGACAGCTGTTCAGGAGAATGAGTTGTCTTTGTTAACCAAATTGTGAGCTGAACGCTCACTGATTCAAACCCTATATAATATCATCCGGTTGGAGGTTTTAATTTCATTAGCTTTTCTCATCAGACTTCCAGCATGTTAATATAGTATTAAGGACCGCTCACTGAGGCCAGCCGTAGTGGCCAATAACAATCCGAGCCAGGTGGGCTATTCTCTTACCTGGTAATCAGGGTACAGGTGAACATTGCCTGTGGTCATTTATAATTGGCCAATTTGGATTATTTCACGCAATTAGATCATTGGTCAGATGTGTGTATTGAACATCGCACCTGTACGTTTAAAATTAGGCATACATTAGTGCACACATTATTCGTAATACGCTGTTGTGGTAAATCATATATTAAAGAAATACCCAATACCCACTGGAGGGTTGAATAAGAATTGTTTTCTTCTTAATTAGCCATTTGGATCGCAAGGTCTTGTATTTTATTGTTTATCGTTGTCCAGCTGGGAAATTGCAACACAGTAAAAAAAAATTTAAAAGAAATCGGATATCTTTTAAAGACAAGCAAGCTATTGAAATTTCGAGATTTAAAGTGAACACGCCCTCACTAATGTGTGAATTAAGAGAGTAATCTCGTCCATTAAACACTAATGTTGTATAGTCATTGATTGTTTACACACTTGCGATGATACAGATATATTTATGTGATGGGCCTATTATTACGGAATAACCTCAAAATGCAAACGCAAAAGCCAAAATATGACTTTTCCGTTTGTATTTGGAATTTATTACTTAAAAATAAACCCATCAAGGTTTTTGGGTTGTATGTTAATTAAGTCAACTAGGCCTATATAACATTTTTGTTTAACCATTTAGGAAAAGCAGTAAATTTATAATCGTTTAATACGTCCTTGAGTTCCATAAAATCAGCCTCAGCAACAGTGAGCAGTAGAATAATGGCATACGTTTGTCTTCATAGTCCTTGGTGATATCTTGTGTATATTAAATTTATCTAAACGACCAAAATCAGTTTGGTTATCAGATAGGATATATGATTAACACCAGAAATGAGTCCCTTTCATGTCAGATTAAAGTTAAATCATAGAGTGTACTAAGGTAATTCGGAAATAAGAAGTTTTTTTTGTAAAGGATCTATAGCTATAATTTTCCCCGGGATGTTTTTATGACGTCGTAACGAGCTCCACGCCTATTTACGGAGTAAACTCATTCGCTGTTGGGGGTGGAAATTGGCTCAAATTGAGGGTTTGATAAAGATCTTGCTAATGACCACATTTGAGAGGTGTGTAATCGTTTGAGTCAGAGCGTCTGTCAGGTCGAAAAAAAAGGCCGCCCGGGTTAGTCTGCGCGGACACAGCAAGAGATCTTAGCACTTCTACTTACTCCCTACATAATATACTACTGACCAAAGGAGCAAACGTTTTGATTTGTCCAATATTATCACTTCTCGATAATTGGCCATCTCCCTGGGAAGCCATTATTATTTTTTCTGTGTGTGTGTGTGTGTGAAGATCGTGGCGAAATGATAGATTGTTCATCTGATTTGTGCAATTAGGAAATCTCCCCCTGTTTAGTGCATCAACACGCCAAAGGCTAATACGGTTGGAAAGGCTTTTGTAAGGCTTTCAGGGAAAGTCCATGCCGAGTATGGTCAGCTGGTCACACTGCGGGGATCGAGGGAGAACGTCATTGGCTGGAGCGATGCACACTTTATTAGCTATTAATTTACTTTACGCCCGCCTCTCTCTTTACACCAGCCATTTGACGCCGCATCATCGTTCTCGCTTCGACAACCGGCATTTCCGAAGGCTTCAAACACTACTCCGTTTTCTTCAATAGCTGTTTACGGCTCGGTGAGCGAAACAGGGCGCACGATTCGGCGATTGTGTGTGTTAGGCGAAGGACAGAGAGAGAGAGAGAGAGCAGGGAGAGATAACGTGGGTTTGCGATACTCCATTACCTGGGCAATCTCACAGTTTACCTGTCACTTTGATCATCCCACTGTACTGCGACACGAAAGCCCGATTGCCCACTGACTGACCCTTGTGTATGGGGCTGTCTCTCCATCACGTCACATACAAGGAGAGTGGGAGATATATCTCTATATGTATTCCAAAGTGAGCGGCTCACCCAGATATAACGTAATTTAGCTGTGGATAAAAGTTGTAATACTCCGTTACGAGTTTTCGGGAAACCTCTCTCTAGTCTTTGAGAAGATGGATTTCGCCCCTTGAACACCTCGTTACGTCACTGGAATAAAATCCTAAAACAGGAAGGACTTCTAGGCAGATTATAATCGCTCATCTGGCCAAAACAAATTGGTCTCACAATACCCTGGTCACAGCTATTCTGTGTTGCTCTTGAACAAGAATGAGCCAGTGTTTACGGTTTTGGGATAAGTGCTGTTCAGGAGTAGTATAATATAGTGGATATTAGCAAAGGCACGCCACAGGTTTTATTAAATGTCATCTGTAAACTGACAAAGTTTATGATTTCAAAGAAAACACCTGCATTTTTTTCGGTGGAGTTGACATCACTTTTTCACCGGTACAACGTTTTCCTTAGTGACCCGGGCATCCACTGCTTACCTTCTTCTTTTGATAATGAGCAATCCAATGGCTCTGCCCTACCTGCGTCTCAGCTCGACCGCTACCCGCCCGGCTTCACCCCCAGGACAGCTTAGTCATACCATTGACGCTATCTTGGGGATTCGGCGGGACTCTGAACTTTCCAGCCCGGAGCTTTCCCCGGACAGCGGGACATCTCCGGACGGTATGTCTTCAGACTCCGACATCGATATCAAAGGCTTGTCGCAAAGCGAAGAAGACAACCATAAATTCACAGGTAAGACTAAAAAACACACAATGTATTCTCATAAATGTATTCTCAGTTATCTAAATCTATGTATTTGTCTTCATTTTAATAAATGTAGTCCATGTTTTACCGAGTTACAAACTTATTAATCATTTGTAATAACGGCTGTTTAAATTTACAAAATTATAGGTATTTAACTTTCCTTTAAAGGGGTATGTCTTAATTTCCGCTGTGATACGTGATAACAAATTCCAGTCTTGTGGAGAAAGAAATAGAAGAACAAAAACTGTATTTAGTAAATCCGTTAACATTCTGTTTAATATTATTCGAGATATGGCTAAAAATCATCCCCGTCACTCCTTTGATCATGTCACGCTTCATAAAGAAAACATACTGGCATTCAGCGCTTCCGTTTAGCCTGTGTGTTTATGTTACTTATTGATACGTATGCCGCGTAAAACATACACAGTACCTAAAGGCCGATATTGGCCCGGCTTGTCTTCATAAGTTTAATTTATAATCACACTGTTCATAAATAGCAAGAAATCGTTAAACTTCTTCAGTATCAAAACAAAAGACCTGAATAATACTGCGGTCTACTTTAAAGAGAAAGAAAGAATAAAACGGTGCAGAAAACTGATCATTGATGATGAAGGTTTATTGACCGACAGTGCTTTTTAAGACAACGCCATGTATTTGGAGAAGTTGGATGTAGTAGTACTTGTTTAAACGTGGGGGTGTTATCTTTCCTGTAGGAACCATGAAGGTGCGATTAAAAACTAACATCTGTAGGCAATCTGTTCTAGTGTGGTGATATACTCAGGATGCGATATTATTACCTTGTTATCGCATAATCCGTGCTGCTGACACTCGTATGGCAATCTGTTATCGCAGAAATCTGGTGGAAAAGGCCTTCCGTATAATTGCCAGCGAGCCGCAATTGATGAAAACCTATAGGGGTTAATCGTCTGTGACAGATTAGGACAAAGTGCGTCAAAAACCCTCCATAAAAAAGTCTCCAAATGAATAACAGTGGTAATTCGATTAGAGAAAAGGGCTGTCGACCTGACAGAGAATAGAGGAAACTGGTCGCCGTAGCTTCCACCATTTAGAAGCTTTGTGTCAAGTTTCCCACCTCACCCTGTGCTCGTGTTCCGGGCCACGGGTTAACTCTACCTTCGTAGACAACCCCCGAGACCTGGCCCGGAAATTAAAAGATTGGTTCGAATCGAGAGTTGATCTTTGCACGCAGGCAAGCAATCAGATTTTGCCCGGGGTTTTAACACGTCGTCAAGACACGCGATTGGTAAAGATCAAGTAATGCTGCGTATGCCTTGATAATACATTCCAAGTCCCATTTTGTTGTCTGGCAAATCTCTGGAAGGATTCGAATCGCATAGACAGACAAAAAAACTGAAATACAACGTTTTACTAAATTAATTTTTCGTTTATCGGATTTTGTCAAACCACTTGTTTCGCCTGAAAGATAAATAGCACATTAGACGCTTTTAATTTCGCCATCGAATAGACACGTGAGTCGACTGACTCCGCGATTTCATACTTCATCTCATGTGCATCGTGTGCAAGGTAAGGAATCAGTGTTATATGCTAAAGACCTGCTTTTGCCCGAAGCAGTAGTTAAGGTTCTGAGCAAGGAAAGAGGAGGAAAAAACATATGGAAATGAATATTTTCAAAAACTAATTCATGGAAAGCAATGATTAAATGCAGGTTTATATAATATATGGAACATGTGTAAGGTTTACAAAATATACTTTGAATGATGACCAAGATGGGTTTGTAGACAGGTTTGTGTATAAAATTTCCACAATAAACTTCGAATGGCCTTAGGCAATTTATAGATAAGTGTAAAGTTTCAATGTAAACTTGTGTTTTTTTTGTAATGTGTGTGTTCATGAAATGTGTTATTGATAAGGAACTTAAGCCTGGAATTTGACTCAGGCATAACCCTATAACTATTATATATGTAAAATTATTTCAGAACTTTGTACATTTATGTTTTTTAACTTTTTATCTTTTTTGAGTTTAGCATAATGGACAGTTCAGTAGCTCTGAAATGATAAAAATATATCACAGCATATATCATGAAGTTAAATGAAAACAGTGTAAATATAGTCTGAGATGATATTTCGTCACACTTAAACTGGCGTAATACGGTCACTTTCGCACAGTACATAAAGTTTTGTCAGACGTAAATGGTAAAGCTACGTGTGATGTCATTCTACATACTTACCTCAGTAAAAATACCGTATTATAACAGTTTTTTTAATTACGGTTCTTGGATCTAGGCTTTCCCCTGTCAGTATATAGGTTACATTTGTTCTGGACAGTTTTGCACCATGAAACGAACTAACGAACTTCTTGTCTACAGGAAGTACGTGTACATGCACTTGTATATACATGCTACTCTAGTATGGCATTTCTGTGTTATATATACATGTACATCATTTGGTGCACCTTGGACGTCTATGCGTGTCAGACAACTATATATCTGCATGACCTCTGTATATATCCTCAGTTATATGCCACATATGTTGAGATATACTCCATACCCGCTGCAAGACAAGCCTTTGTATGTATGCACTTGACTGTTTTGGAAAAGAGAGTTAAAATGATCTCTGTTCACCTATAGAGTATTTGCAAAACTTAACAGAGCGTTCCACAAAGGTATCTCAATTTTCGTCTACAGTACTGTTTACTGTGTCCTCAAAGCAGGTATTCCACTATATGCACATGCACGGAGTAATCGATTGTTACAAGAATTGAACCCGGTACTTCCTGTGTGCATGTCATTCTTTAAAAGTGGTTGCTTTTCTAAATAATATCTGAATTAGAGCACCCCCTGCCCTAAATTTGCTTTTACATACATGGAAACTCAAACTTTTCTTAGGTATATAAGTAATGATTATTACATATGCTGTGGTTATTAGCTATAATCATGAGCTAAACGTTTCTCTATAAATCTGACTATCATCTATATTTGTAATTTAAGTATGGCGTAAATATTTAATAGGTTTGCCGAAAGATTTCTTGCCCTCTACGGTATAACACTATGTGTATATGAAAGAAATATATGAGGAAAATAATTCATTGATGTTTTTTTTTTAACAAACGCTATAATGTGAAATAATACAGGGGTTCAAATCCCAGTGATTGATGCTTGCCGTGAAGACTATACTGCATAATTGGAACAAATCAAGAGCAGCAACGACAGCGTGCTACTATGTTCAGCAGTGGCTTTGTCTATACACTGCTATAATTGACAAGTATATACAAGCACGTGCGTGCTGTTCGCGATGTCGTACCGGCCCTATATCCGATTATAAAATAATGCATTTCTGAACTAAATTAACTCACTATGCGCATATCTTTTAACAAAAGTCTAATGTATATTCTTCACAGCTAAATTTAAAATCAAATTAAAAAAAAACTAAAAATCTGTGATTTCGCTATTGAGGTGTTTAGGTAGCTTCTGCTTGTGGTGAAATGCATACAGCCTGAATGGTAAATATTAAAAGGTATATAAGTTTTGATCGGACAGTCGCATACATTGGAATGTATAACAAATAACATGAATTAATAACAAAATATTCACATCAAAGATTTTGTTTGCGTATATAAAAACACGATGTCTGAAAAACAAACCATTTATAAAGCTACACATCAAAAAGATTGCAAGCTTCGTTTTTCATGTCATCTTTTATTATATATGCTTATTTAAAAACAGAGAAAAGATCCGTTGTTGTTTGGTATGAGAAATGCTTATAAGAAACCAAAGATATTCATTTATATATTGCTATGAAAATAGCGTTCTATAACTTAATTGAATTCGTTTTATCTAACAATATAAAAGACGTATATTATTTCTGAAGAAAGAACTTTGGTAAAGAAGTAATAATGCTTTGTCTATAATTATGAACTGTTTGGATATGTCGTCCTAGAGAATATGAGTACATGGATTTGAATGCCTTTTAACACTGTGGTGTTTTGAATTTGTCGTTGTAAACATACATAAAAGAAATAGGAGGGCGCATATTTCATGTAAAAAAAGGACGTTTCATAACTCTGTCATATATACAAGGTATAATATGTGGGTAAACTAGTGTATACCTACAGCCGACACTCAGACCACGGAATTAAGCTGCAAAGGCAAAGCATTTTAAGGTATATATGGGAAACAGCGACAGACATAAAAAATATTTACCAAAAACAAGCTGACTATTTACGAGAAATTATCTAGAAGTTGTGAGATTTTTAATTTTTAGCACTAACTAGCCTCTGTCTATTTACAAAATTTCGCGCAGTTATTTTAGAACTTAATGCTTTTGTATTTACAGACAGCATGAGACACCAGTCCCCAGAGAAAGATATGAAAGGCGATTCTATGCACGCTACATACGAGGACGAGCCTTTGGAGGATGAATCAAACTCTGCCAAGAAGAAGCATCGGCGGAACAGGACTACTTTCACCACCTTCCAATTGCACGAGCTGGAGCGCGCCTTTGAGAAATCTCACTACCCCGATGTGTACAGCCGCGAGGAACTAGCTATGAAGGTCAATCTCCCCGAAGTCCGAGTACAGGTCAGTCAAGATCTATCTTTTAAGTGATTTCGCAGTCAGACTAAAAGCACCACGGCTGACTTCCACTGTGTCCTTGTGTTATATATAGATTCCGAGATCGAACCCAGCTTCAGACAATTTGGTAATTTCAACGTAAATATAATGTACCTAGAAAATTTCTGAGCCACTTCCCGCTCTAATATGGGGATAGAAGGACGATGAGCAAAAAATCTTTATGTCATCCCAATTTATTATTCTAAACGTATATTTTTTCCTATTGTAAGAATAAGTTTCAAGTGATTAAAAGTTGATACTGGAATTTGACTACAAATCTTTTCAGCCGCTAAAGCTCTTTTTTCGTTGAATCTATGTATACAGTTATTATGAGCACGACGCTAAAATGACCATTTTGTGCCATTAAAGATGCAAGCTTCATAAAACAGTGCAAATTATTTGTCTACAACCCATAGTTCTCTCAGAATGTTTCAGAATATTGGTTACATATGTGGTTGAAAAGGTTGAAGAATTGGGATATGTGTTTTACACCATTCATCAGGCGGCTATAGACTTGGTTTTGACAAGTCATCGACAATCATCAGGTGTGGAATGTTAATAGACAAAGTGTTAAAAGCCCTGGCATCTTAATTTGACCCTGTGCAATCATTATCACCTGAAGCCGTTACTATGTCTATCAGTTGTACAATGGTGTTTATACGTGAATGTCGCAACCCATGTCAACTCCATCTGCCTCATGTGGTACGGCTGCCATAATGGCAAATTTTGGCACGCTCTAATTTTCACAAGTTTCCCCTGTAAATTGCTTGTGCTTTATAGTTAATTAACCATATAGTACAATGTATTCATCTTAACCATATCAGAAATTAGCTTACGATCAGATATGGAACTCTTTACAGAAGGACACAAAACGCACGCGTTAAAATATGTGGTACATTACTTAAAGATTACTCTCAAATTACCTGGTAACTTCTAGACAACATGCGGTGTTACTCGCAAATCTAGATGTTTATAGCTTCATGATGTTTCCGTGCTGACTGTGTTAATGCACACTCATTTTAGACATACACCGGTAGGTAAAGTGTAGTGTTTATTACTAATTTCAATCGAAAGAAAATACATGTTGAATCAGAATTGTGGCACTCTCTGTATATTTTGTATTAGATACAAAATTTATTGCGTATGAAGATTATATCCGACCGCGATCATGTTAGTGAAGCGACTGTATGAAATATGCTGTGGAAAGTGATCTGTATGAACTCATGTACGAAATCTTCGTACACGAGAGATTGAAATGGTGTATCCTAAAGTATTACTTCAAGTGATTATATACACATGAAGAAGAATCGCTGCAAAATTTACTGTGTGATCTTATGTACGAAATCTTTATACAGAGATCTTCAAATGTTGTATCCAAAAATTATGGCATAAAATTTATATTTAAAAAATTTAATGTATGAACTTACGTACAAAATTTTCGTACAGAAAAATTCAAATGTGGTGTCCAAAATTATGGCTTCAAAGAACCAACTTGTGCGCAGTTCTTTATAACGTGAAACAGTAGACTATGGAGTTAAATCCGGGATTCTCCTTAACACCATATTCCTTTGAAGTAGCATTAGAAAGTTCCAGCCCTACAGCCGTTTTTGCTGCGCTCTGACAGCACTAGTCCGGATTGTCTCTAACCTCGTTTTCTTTGAAGAACACTTTAATCAGGCTGATATCTCAATAGCTGTCATCAGGACATATTGCATTGTCTGCGACAGAGGCTGTGATTAGCTCAGTCTGTCCTGTCCAGCTTGTCAGTTATCACCTCTGACCCCCGGAACAGAAAATGGGGATCAGAAGCAACATCTGTTAGTTTAACGGTATTCATCGCTTCTTGTCATATAGCCGGTGTGCCTCATGGCCTTGTCTCCACGGAGAACCGAACCCCGGAGTTGGCGTGAGGCGGATGATTGAGATCGATAAATTGGTTACTGGTCTAACAAGAAAAAATAAAGAAAATGTTTTAAGCACAGTAATATTCAGCTTTTTAAAAATATAACTAAGGACGTACAGCATAGAGAGTAAAACAAGAGCAGCGACGACAGTGTGATAGCTGAAAAATGGTTACATGCACGTAACCGTTGAAATATACAGCCTCCAGGCTATTTACCTCAGTTAGGTTTTTATTCTAACTGTTCATCTAAATTCTTAAGTTGAATTAGGTAACTTAAGAGAGATGTTAATTATAATAATGCACGAGGACCAGGCCGCGGGGATGCTTGGTCCACCCGCAAGAATCCTGGTTTATGCAGGAACACAATACAGCTTAAGATGTATGTGGCATAGAGTAAAACCAGAACAGCGACGACAATGACCGGTAAAATACCGCCCCTTTTCTATTTACGTTAGATAGAGTTTTATTCTAATGAGTCAGTTTGCACAAGACAGTAGTCTAGCAGTTATCGAAATATATCTTGTACGTGGACGATACTATTGATGCTTAAGAAGAAATTTTCTCAGAAACCGTGTTATCGTCATGTTGTTTGACACTCCAGTTTGAATAAATGGCAGTTTACCTGTGTCCAGTGTGGCGTTGATGTTTGCATGATCGTGTCAATGAGAAAGTTCTACCACGGAGTCCACCACGTGACACAGAGAAGGGTTATTAACACCTAATGATAAGGCCATTACAGTCCCTCAGCTGTCCATTCGACCCCAGGGAAAGCCGCTCCGTTCTCACTCCCCTTAAACACATTACGGTCTGGGTAGTGAGTTGTTTAATTGGTTTACTTTGGGCAAAGAGCTCGCGGCCTCAAGTTCATTACCAACAAAATTGATAGGATGAGTCTCTGACTTAATTCACTGTCAAAACTACCTCACTCTGCCCCCGGGGCAGGGAACAGGGCGTGAGCACTCGGGAGCGGGGATACTGTATGGGTACAATAATCTTTTCCATGCAATGATCGTATCTGATTTGCAGAAACAAATCCATTTCCACTATATAAACAGTTCAGTTTGTAGAATGTAAAACACGTCTTGTTGCTCCAAAAAAATAATGCACACTTTAGCTGAAATCAGCAAAATGTTACATGCACTGTCATTTACGGTTATAGTCAAAGTGTTCTCCTGTTATCATGATTGAGACAAAAGCATATCTGACTATCTCTCTATTTTGTTCGTTTCTTGGTTAATCAAAAACCAGAAATTCGGTGAAATATTTTAATGCAATAACCACTTTCAACTTTACGATAATTTTAGATGCTCGATGTATATCTGGGCGCTGTAACAGGCAGTCCTATTTATCAATTGTCAGCGATTAATGACGTTCCAGGTAAATATAATTACAAGAACAAGAACAATTTCTGAAACAATGTAATAAGGGTTAAGTCATACACATAGAAGAGTCAGCAGTTTTCAAATAATGCTTGAAATATTCAAGCTAGATTATAAGTACATAAATCAAAATTGCAGCGCAGCTGCGCTTTGATTATTACAGTTCATATGTCCAGTGTAACGGTTTTATTGACCATGCTGCAAAGATCTCCTGTAAGGAGTTACTTTCACGAGCAATGAATGGGCGCTTTTAAAAAGTCAGTGATCATTTTGTTCCTTAATTAATTATTGCCAGTCAAGTCTGAGTGAAAAATCTAGGCAACGAAACATGCATTCGTACACCAGCCGTCAACTAGCATGGATGTCCCAGGTCAGTAATGGCGAGGCCATTTAAAAAAATGATTAAGAATTTAAAAAGTGTATAAAGTATAAAAGAAATGAAGACTGATTCTTGCAAAGAGAATCAATCAACAGTTTTCGATGATGATGGAAAGGCACAAGAATCGTTTAGACCATTGAATCGCGCGATCCCGCATTTGATCGGTACAAATAGGTTAGAAAATAAAGGACTTCTTTCACTATTCATTTCTCCTGTTCTATAGAAAAAAAACACCTTTTGTACATTGTTAGTTATAAGTCATAATGGTTTTTAAACAGCTAGACATAGTTCATACTATCCAAAATAAAAAAAAAACCCTGAAGAAAACCCTTTCAAGGTGATGATGTACGTATAATGCTATACATTCCAAACACATACGTCTAGACTGGGAAGTTCAGCGTAAATGAAGTAAAAAAAAAAACAAAAAGCAATTGAATAACAAAACTATACTATAGAATGCCCAGTTTTTTTCTAAACATGATTCAACATACTAAAATGACGAATGCGTTGCTCGCTAACGGGTGGATTTTAATCATCTTCTCAAAGGCTAAAGTGCAAATGGGGGATTTAGCCACATGCAAGCTAATGGATCCTCGACTTTGCTCGGACATGGTTGATGAAATTTACATCTGCGGGCGATGCCTGAATTCTGTCCAACTGCCTGTTTACTTTACCTGCATGCGGTTGACGTTATGAGATACGAAAGACGACCGGACACCGGACAATCTCATTACGGAAGATCCGGGTCGGAAAAACTGTCTCCCTGTCGCGAAGAACAGTTGCACAAGTTAACGAAGTTACGACGAATTAAGGTTCGTGAAAGCGACCAAATGGCCGGCAAACAAGGGATGTTGTAAAGCGTGTAATCCGTATTACAACAAATTAATAAAACAATTTTCCCACCGGTTTATTGCATTAAGCGCACAGGCGAGCAATGAAAGCGGTAGCTAATACGGCCGTTGCTCGCTAACAAATGAGATTGCCGTAATGGAGTCCCCCACGGGGCTCAACATCGCCCCTCGTTACTCCGATCCTACCAACAGCCATCGGTGAGGTGAAAAGGGAAACGCTTTGAAGTTTATCGAACATGAGAGGAGGTAAAAACCGGAAAATGGCTTTATCATTTTTAGTCTGAGAGCTGTAATGCCATGCTAGGATAGGGAATTTTCATGACACGTTGCCTTTTGGAAGTCTGCAAGAACTGACTGTCTTTGAAATAAAATTTGGAGAAACTTGAACCGCAGTGTGTCGTTAAACAAATGGAAATATGAAGATGTACATATGCACAAAAAGCGAATTGTGAACTACTGAATCACTGGCCATTTATTCCCACGATCAAATTTAAATAATGTTTTCACAGATTTTGCTAACCATAAATTTTCTGGTTCTTTCCAACAGGTATGGTTCCAGAACCGACGGGCAAAATGGCGTCGACAGGAGAAGTTAGAAAGCAGCAGTATCAAAGTGAATGAGACGTATCCAATGGCGTCACTGTCTAGTCGGAAGATGTCCAGCCTTGGCAACACGCTCCCATTGGATCCGTGGATGTCCCCGCCCCTTATCGGCTCCACCAATAACATCCCAACGCTGTCTCCAGTTCTCTCACTGCAAACGTCATCTGGGCCTTTCCCAACACTTCTGACGTCACTTCCCTTTACTTCTAGTTCATCAACCCCATTTTCGCCGCTTAGCCCAGCGTTGACGTCTCTTGGTAGTGTTTTTGGAGTTGTGTCTTCGGGGAAAAGGAACATTTCTGATCCGAAAAGTACCAGCATTGTTTCATTGAGAATGAAAGCACGAGAACACATGGAAACGATAGATCGGCAGTTTCCTTGATTCGGGATCAAGGAAAAAAAACAATATACAAAACAAAATATACGGACACATGCATTCGAGATGCATTGCTTTCTGGCATTATTTATGAAATGTGTCTAGTGTTCAGAAAGTTGAACTGTAAACAAAAAGCCTGAGCTTTTTCGATTTAATTCATCAGTCGGTAGTATATACTGAAAGGCGATACATTTTAACACCGTGCACAGTTTTCTCCTCCTTAGCCTGTCATTGTATACCAAGCTGTGATGTTAACCCTCGTACCCAGTCAATCCTTACATTTTGTACCGGGCTAACAAGATCCTCAACCGCATTCGTTGTTTTTTGTTTATTTATTTTTTCAAAAAATGTCGGTTCATCCATATATTGTCATAAGTATTATTTTGAGTTGTGTAAATACAAAGTAACGCTGTGCCAACATGACTTTTTGTGGTATGTAATTTTGCTGGAATTAAACATCTTGGGTTTCTTCGGCATCATTTATTTTCCTCAGTGTGAAATTGCAGAAGATTACTTATCGATGATGACAGCTTGCGATTCTTCATTCAACACAATGCGAAGCATCACTTCTCCCGTTACTGTTTCCTGACTTGTTCTCTACAGCGAGCTAATAATCCATATTAGACATAATGTCCCATTTGTAAAAGTTAGTGAGAAACTAAAGCTCCCACAGGTTTGACACGTTTCACAACGGATGAAGAATAATGAAATATTTTGAACGTCAAAATTAGAATGTTTCGACATATGACTGCACTCGGTCTTATATATTGAAAACTTACGAAAAAACTACATAAAACCTTATTTGTATACTGTCAGCTTTTGTCCGTCCTACAACCGAACATAAACTAAACGTTTTATTTTTATGCCCCTGTTTTTCCACACGTGCGAGACCATCATGTACTATCAACTTGTTCAAAATATAAAAGAGCATAACGAGTATCACGCTAGCAGCGACAATTGTGCGATAGGAGGCAAACGACAGATGGTAAAACGGCAAACGGTAGTACATAAGTTAATAACCAAATGTTTGAGCGCCAAAAGACGCGAAAAAGCTGAATAAAGACATGTTAATAGAGCAAGTCTCTTCATTTAGTTTTAAAATGTTGCAAATCGGTAAAAAATATCGACCTGGATGATAGTCTGTCAAAAAGATCCTGGGATCTTATTAAAACTTGTTTCTTCCGCAACAATAAACGAATAGATAATGAGCAAAACAGAGACTTTGAGCGGGATGTCCGGAAAGGTGCTCTGTGAAATATTTGACTAGTTAAACATATACAATTGAAAGAACGATTTACACATGTATGTTAAAACACAATGTCAAAATATTTGCGTTTGCTGTCGAGTACCGGAAGATTAAAGCGTTTGCATTATTGTGTACACTCTTATCTGTGACAATCAATCGATGACTTATAACACAAATACCTAACGAATTTCTTTTGTACATGTTCAATACTTTCTGCGAAACAGATTTGATAAGGATTCCAGACCACACAGCCTTATTCTAAATCGCTTCGAACTAAACATATATATATATATATATATATATATATATATATATATATATATATATATATATATATATATATATATATATATATATATATATATATATGTATGTATATAATAACGTTTAGAATGAGATAGCTACAGCGGCACTTCGTTTAAATATAGTAAAAAAAGGGAAGGTTCCAAAATGGAGCGCTGTGGTACACCTGAAGGCACTTTTGTCCAATCTGAGCCTGCTCCGTTCACAACAACTCGCAGAATTAAGTAATAAAAAAACAATCAGAAATTTAGTAGATGTCACTCAAAGTGCGATGTTGTCAGAAAAAAGTATAGCATGAAAACAATGCAAAGGGTCTACTCCACCAGTAGCTTACTGATTTATAGCTGGTGTATAATGCAACACTACAGCATACAGAGCCCTAAGTGACCATCTAAATGGGCAAACGACTACCAACTTTCCAGTTCCCTGGTAGCCTTGTGACGAGATATCTTTTGTGCAGAACAGATCTCCCAGCAATGTATACTGACAAGGACAAGGGACGTTTGCTAAAGAGGAGTTTTCCGTCAAGCTAAATATAAGGGGCCAGAAGACGTTGGGTCATCTATTATTGGAGGGATGCATGCCCACTGTGACAGAACTAATGGGCAGTCCGCGTGAATGAAGCAAATTAGGAGCTCTATATTTCAGTTAGCACAGATTGATCGCTAGATATATTATTACAGCGAACAATTACTTTGTGCTGCCGTTCTGGTACCGTAATCACCACAATTACCCAGTTAGATTGAACGTATTTACTCAACAATCTGAGAGGCACAAAAGACGGACGGGCAACGAGCGAGAACGTGGGGTGTGAGCTAATCATAGGTTTCTACACACAAACCTAATCCCAGTGGTGGAGGAATCAACGCCTCACACCTACTAGCTGGCGCTATAGGCCCAGATTTCCGCCCCACCCCCTGCGGACGCGGCGAAGGCTTAATCAAAACTGCATGCCACAAGCCAGTAAAGCTGCATCGCGAACACATAAAAGTATGAAGAATACAGTTGTGAGCAATGACTTAAAATCTCTTTCATCGATGTTAAGCTGTTGTGGGTGTATATTTTTTAATATGGCTAGACCTTAGCGCTGTGCATCAGGATTATTTTACTTACGTGAATCTGACACGTGTGGGATACATGCGCATTGACTGTGGTGTATTCAACGGAAAACACACAACCGAATCACTGACTAATATAGAGTCAAATCTCACTTGCAAGTGAGATATGCTACTAGAATTCATTTTAGTGAAATTACTACAAAATTTTTTTTCTTGTATCGTTTATGGTAAGTCACATTAGATTCCGTGATTTAATGACAATCCACTAATACGAATGCATAGTGAAGATACTGGAGATTATTTATTTATTTATTTATTTATACGACATACTCAAGAATATTTCATTTATACGACGGCGGCCAGCAATATGGTTGAGGGAAACCAGGCAAAGCCCGGGGGAAACCCACGACCATCAGCAGGTTGATGAAAGACCTTCCCACGTACTGTATAGGATTGGCTTGAACTCAGAGCAACAGCATTGATTGGAGGCTTCGGGGCATGTGGCGTTAAAATGTTCAATGTTAAAACTTTGTAAGGGAATCAAAATCAATCTTTAATGTGAATCGTTAGTACATTACATTACTTTATTCACCAAGTTTCTGTTCATCATTTTCTATACAGCCGCAGTTTGATGGAACAGTCATATTCCTCTGGTGATAATATGAAGAGTAAATCTGTTTTAAAGATTATATATTCAGCTGGCAAAAGTGTTATTAAACCTGTCAGATTTTCAGGGATAAACGCACTAGATGGCCTGTCAAACTGAATGGGCTCCATATCATCTGCGAACAGACATTATTCCATTTCACAACCGGACGGTTAACCTTTGCCCCCTTCTATTTAAGCGAAATCTCATCCGTACTGGGTGACTCGAGTGCGGTCGTGTTTCGGTATATAGAAGCAGTTCGTTCGGAAAATTAGCTAATAAGTTATATTCAGGCCATAATGTTTCTTTTTCGGCTGGGATTAAAAATTACAGGGGAAATATGACACTAGATTATTATGGTTGAGTGAGGACCACGCAGCACCTGGATGCATGAAATAGAGGATCTGGGAAATATCAGCAGCCGAGGCCAACACACTGTCGTTGAATTCCCGCTGAGAACTTATTCTTTGGGGCAATCGCGTTCAAATCTTACCCAGGGCGAAATAAACGACGATGAAAGAAGTGGGACTGTATAAACTTACCGCGTAGATTGAAAGGAAAATTAAACCCTGTGACACAGCTTGGAAACAGCTGAGCCGTGAAGAGAGCAAGGCTGTCGGGATTCCATACAAAACCAACAAGGCGCCCTGAACAAAAGTGGCTTTTCTGGCCGTCAAAATCGGGATCGTCAAGCACCCTCATAGAAGTGTTAGCTGAAAGTAGCCATGTTTGTAGCGGGGTCTGTTTTGACGGTCCTCAAGTGTTTTGACCTCAAACCACCTGAGGAATATGTTGTTATTCGGTAAACCGCTTTGTGCGTTAATTGAGAAGGCGGGCGATACTAACGTATTTCTTTAATACACGCATAGACCGGCTGGCGCCAAAACCATCTATTAAATATTATATTTTCCTTTCGCCTTCTTGCCCTTAAATTTATTCGCTTCAGTGTTCCTAATGTTTCGTTTATTCCAATTGTGCCAGTAATAATACAGTCCATTACACATCGTTGTCCTGAGAGAAACCTACAAGAAAGGGAACAAAGTGGCATATAGAATGTCTTGGGAAATAATACTAGCTATCACTTCTAATAAATATGTATTGATAGGAAACTTGGATTAATATCCATCAAAAGGCTTGTGGTTATATTAGTTTGACAAGAATAGATGTATTTTTGTCCAAATATTAAAAGGATCATTTTTTTTATTCGTCGCGAAACGGATGCATCTGGGCTTTAATGAAGCAGACTAGAAATATCTTATTTGACCTCAACTTATGTGCGTACAACAGTCAAATTCATATATGAGGAATTGCAGTCTATATCAATGTATTTTTAATGATGCATCCGGATCTTTCAGCACGTGGGAATAAAAATACGATTTACCTCATTGCTGCTTAACACCGCCCTCTTGGACTGTTCATTTATACAAGGCGGAGGGATTAATGCTTGGGCGGGGCAAACAAAAGAGCCCAAACTACACAACCGGTCCTCATCAGAGACCTGACAAACCCACCTTACATAAATTTACAGCCGATGCAGCAAGAGCTGGATTCGAACCTGTGAGTTCACTGGCCTAAGTCTGATCGGATATAGCCAGATCAAGGGTCCAAGGGATAGTGTTACGTAGAGCCAGAACTCATGTACATGAGATATCCGTGATTTACAACGATGTAACATTCACTGACAAGTTAGACGGGACTCGTAGCTGGTGTTCTCGGAGTTCGGGCGACACAGCACCATAAAGTACATATGTCTGCTTGGGGAACGACCAGCGGCAATCAAGAAAAGACTGAAATAAGCTGTTTAAGACAAGCAAATTCACGTGGATATGTTTCAACGAGTATGCGCCGCCCATACGGGTTTAAATCCGGCCTAGGGCAAGGAATTCACACTATCGCTCCTCTGGTTTTACTCTCTATGCTGTACGTTTTTAATTATAATCATTTGGTTTTGAGAAATTTCGAGAATGATTTTGTGATGTTAGTAATAATAAGTTAATGGCAGTTATAATCCTGGGCGTGTCCCAATGACCGTCATTCGACAAGCCACAAAAAAAGTAACAAAACCTAACAAAACCTGTGTATATATACAGTACCGCGCCACATAGCAAATCCATAGCAGAGAGATTTTATGGCAATTTAATGCTGGTTTATACAATTCTTTGCATTGACAAAGACGCTGTGTTAAGAAAGAGATGGGATCAGCCACGGCTGTTGTTGCACAGTGAGTATTCTCCTTTCAGAGTCGTCAAGTGTCAGTTGTTGACATGAAGAGAAATCTTCACATCTGCTCCGGAGATCACCCCTAGTGATTAATAGGCTTGTGTTGCAGAAAATGGCGCACGTGGAAAGGCTTGGGCGACATAAGCCTTAGCCTATCGACACGGAGGCTGTATTTATACTAATCAATTATGATCGTTGGTAATTTCTTTAAATCAATCACATTTATGAGTCTCGCACACCTACAGTCCTTAACCATTCTCCTAAATCCGTTTTCGTTCCTTTTTATGCAGTTGGTCTATAATCCGGATTCCGAATTTTACACAACTGTCAATTCCTCTCGACATTTCGTTTTTGTCTCTCGTTATGGTTTTTCTGACACTTCTTAAAACGTCGCTCAAGATGGCGTGTGAGCAATTTGTTCCATTACCCGTTTAGACACACTCGACTTTCCAACAGCGTTCGTTTGGCTTTTCAATTCCAATAATGTGTTTATTTTTGTTTTCCAATCTTTTGCTCCTCTTCACATAACAGTGGTTCAATGGGAGGAATTATCACTATATTAAGCGGCTTCTACTGCTCGCTCCTTCCCAGCGGCGAGATAGTTACATGGCTACAGCCTGCCTCCCCACCCAGGAAAATAAATTTCCTTCAGGGGGAAGAACATTTCACTCAACATAACCACAATGACGAAATCCGATTTATAAGTTAATAGAATCAAGTGGGATGTGTTCTCGAGCACCTCGTGGTGACAAGCATTCCAAAACAACCAAGAAGCGGTCTCCACCCATTACTGTATAGTTCTCGGATTAAAACACGGGACATCCTTCTTTTAGATATAGATATATAATATACCAAAGAACAATTGGCATAAATCTATTTCTTTGCACCGAACCAGGCCCTACGGACAATAACGTCATTTCAATAAATATGTTTGAGCGGTTTTGTCAAAAATCAAAGCTTTTAGCAAATGAATTGTATAAAAATCACCACGGACACGACAAAAGTTTTTTTTTTCTTTTTTTTCGCGAAACTTTATGTGCAAGTACTTAGATACAAGCTATTACTACAAAAACTAGTGTGTCAACTTGGAATATGGTTTGTTCTTGCAAACGTTTTCACTTTAAAATTCTTAAATTTGTAATTCTCTTTTGCGTGAGAATGGACAGTGCCCAGAATTTCTTGAGCTGTGCTTCATTTAAATATGTCTAATGTTCAGATTAACTCAGGGTGAGAAAGAATCGCCGTGTTGGATCTATAAACAATTGCAATCAAAATGCAACTATACATACAAATTTTGGAGATACATATTTCTCATTATTGACAGCATATAAAGTAGCATGGTACACATTATTACGATATGGATTAAATTTATACGCGACTTGGAACATTTCTTGCGTCTTTCCAGCACCTAATTGCTGACTGCATCTCCTTATGTGACTGTGTTGGACAGAGAATTTGTAAAAGAATCCTTGCAACTAGATAGGAAATCGTCCCACTTCGGTGCAGCAGTGAGCAGAAAAACAAATAAAACTTACTTGAATATGAAATACAATTACTGAAAAACATGTATGTGAAAAATTGGAATGATGGGGTTTATACTTTTTGTTTTATCAAAGGGCAAATTAAGGGACAAAAGCAGATTTTAAGGCGTTTTTCTGCGGGAATTCCCTTCATAATAAAGTACGTACGTGGGAAGATCTTGCAGCAACCTGCGGATGGTCGTGGGTTTTCCCCGGGCTCGCCTGGTTTCCTCCCACCTTAATGCTGGCCGCCGTCGTATAAGTGAAATATTCTTGAGTACGGCGTAAACACCAATCAAATAAATAAATAAATAAATTCATAATAAAATATGATCACGTGAACCAAAATTATTTCCATATACTGACCACCCTGGTTTCCTTTTTTTGCGAATGTACTATAGGGTGGATAGGCCTTTATGCATGGTTGACGGTAAGTATACCGACGTAAGACCCAACGCGTACATTATTTGGATTACACAATGTAAATTATCTGTACTGTGTCGAGCACTCTAAGTTTTACCTGCATGAATACCGCATATTCGGTTTCTCGAGGTAAACAGCTAATTGCTGCAAGATCTTCACACGTGCGATCAGAAAGGAAGCCATTATGAGCTGGATTTGAACTCACAGTGGCATGTACCTGCATATATGTCTACAAATAGATTATACATTGCGTTTCGTAATCCTGTATATACATGGCGAAAAGTTATGTTCAATTTCCTGCACTCATAAACTTTGTGACCTCAAGGTCATAAGATCAGGAATGGAACCCCGATCGGGTGATACTAAAGACTAAAACTACTCAAAATGGACTTTAAACACTGAGTCTAATGCAAAGAAACATGACTGGTTGGCCCGGTCTCAGTATAATGTGAGTGTGGGTGGGGTGTCATGTCTTCAGCATGATACCTCAGTGGCGGCACCACTTGCATGAATGGACTTGCCTTGCCACAAGACACAGTATATATGTGTACACACACCAAATAACTCCTCGTCGTCATAAGACGTGAAAACCCAAGCATACACACGCATGCGCATACATACATACACACACACATACATATATTGCTGCGGAAATAAGTGAAATAATCTTGAGCATATACAGAAAAAATATCTGGATGGTGAACACAGATATATGGATAGCTAAATTTCCAATATAAACGGCCACTTCTTGGCTGATGGAAAATGGTTTATTTTCAGTTATGTACAGAAAATGATGTATTTGCTGCTGATTTAGTTGTAAAAATCAATAATTTTGTCATTGTCACGTTCATAATTCTTCGTAGATTTTAAAAAATTTCGTCCCTGACTCTATCGTCTGGACCGCCGACCACGAAACAAACCGTAGAATCTCCGTCGCAGGGGTTTTCTGGGTTTAGACTGCACCTTGTCTGGAATAAAAAAGATGTCAAACATTAAACAACACCGTTCAAGAGTTCTAGCAAAAAAAAAAAAAAAACTCCCACAGATTCACACCAAACATCACATTTACCAGAAGAAAAATGGAATAGTTTCAATTCTGGAATTCTGTCTTTGGATAATGAGACAAATCGTCTTGCCTATTTTTGCGTATTTATGACAACCACCCATGAGTATACCTGAACGCCTTCTTATAAGTGGGCAATTCTTGAGCACGGTGTTAGACATCAATCAGTCAATCAATTTATTTGTCGTATATAGCAACGAATTGGATGATGCAAAAGGTTTCAATATTCAATCACAATTTTTCATGCAAAAGTGAATTGGTGTGATAAATTACAAGCGTTAATTCAGAGGCCTACATAACACCCCTAACGGCAAATGTGAAACGTTCAGAATCTCAGGCCATATCCGTACAACCGTTCTCATTCCGGCTGTAACCTGGAGAACCGAAACATTTAACATTTTCTCAACCTAATGACTGCTTCCTCTCTCTTCGTACGTAGGAAGGTCTCACAGAAACTTGCAGATGGCCGTGGGTTTCCCGCGGGCTCTGCCCGGTTTCCCACCATAATGCTGGCCGCCGTTGTATAAGTGAAATATTCTTATGTATGGAGTAACAGAGCAATTAAATAAATAAATTAACCGTTTGGTTGATTAAATGACTGGAGTTTAACGTCGTACTCAGATTACTTAATTTAAGCTGTGTTTCCACGCGGACACGTCGTTGAGCAAGCGTGCGATTTCTTGTCCGTTATTGTTTTCGCGAATGGGAATTACAGAAATTCGCTGGAGTGTTTCATCGCGTTCATGTAAGATGTCTCATTTTACACGCATCAGACAAGGATTTATTGGTGCGATGAACTGAGGGAGAAGAACAATCATATATAGGTAAACGCAGGTGTGGAAAAACTTTTCCGAATGCGTGGCGCAAACACAAGGACTAACGCAAACGAAATCACGTGTCCACGGAAACACAGCTTTAACTTTTTAAACCATGTATATTTATTTATTTTATTGAATTGGTATTTTACGCCGTACTCAAGAGTATTTCACTTATACGATGGTGAAAGGAAACCTTAAACCATGGATATGATTGTATATATATAGTGATACTCTATACACATGCATATTAAGATAGAAAACTTACCAGTTACCAAATTTGGTCGGTCGGCTGTGTCATTCTCATCGTCCACGCCACAGTTTTCCCTGAAATACTTAGTCAAGGCCACGACTTCTGGGTCGTTCTCGTCCTAAAATGAAAGTTAATTTATATGTTTGATTGATGTTTTTACATGCCACAATCTTTTTCTCATACAGACTACGAAGATGCATGGTTAGGCTATAATAATTCTGGAAAAGCGAAACAATCTTGTACCTCGCTATAAAGCACCGAACATACCCACTGATGTACGCCTACAACTAATTAACATAGTTTGATATATTTACAGAACTTGGCACGCACCTATTCAACACTGTACATTGGAAAACGACTTTGTAAATAAGGCACAGTTTGATGAAGAGTATTTTGTGTAAAGTAGCCCTTAATTTAGTACATTTATCTTTCTACAAAATACGTTGTAAGGGTAGCTAAGGGCTTACTTAAAGGAGAAGAAAATCTAAAAGCATGACACTTTAGGCTGAAAAGAGCACATTTTTTTTTCTATCTGGTGGTGCCTGCTGCATAATTTTGCCATTTCCCTCGCCATGCACGTAAAGCCTGAAAACGGCAAAGCTGGCATAAATCCCTGAGTCCATCGCGTCCTCCATCTTTAACACCTTGTAATTTGTGAGGGGGTGTGTTGCCTCTCAGCCAGTGAGAATCATTAAAACTGCCGGCTTGTTCGTGTAAACTCGGAACCTACGTCCAACGTTCCGGTTTCTCGATCGTCAAGCGGAAAACGAACTGTACTGTTCGCTACCTCCCAGGAAGAAAAATTCTACGGGAAATGTATGAACTGCACTTCGGTGGTTTCCGACGGCAATTCTCCTCCTAACACAGAAGACTTCAGGACTAGTTCTTAAGCAAAATGCTCACAGCGGATTTTGGCGCTGACTTTATTTATAATTTATCAACTTGAGGTATATATTAGAATTTTTTTAAGGCATGCACCTGCGAGGAAAAGCATACTCTTTTCAATGGTATTTGATAGATATTTAAATTTTCTTCTCCTTTAACTAAGTATGCAGCATTAAACCGGACCCATATCATGTAAGGTTTGGAAGAATGTATCGCACTTACCACACCCACCCTTTGCCCGTATTTCTCCAGCAGTATTTCTATAGCTGAAATGAAAAACAGTAAAATTTCTTTAGATCGAAAGGAAACGAACATTTGTCGTGTGTATAATAATATGAAAATCTAATTTTGCAATTTAATAACTATATATATAGATATGTACATCAGGTGGTAACATATGAACATTCGTAACTAAAACAGCACTGTCACGTGGTTGATTATTATGAATGTTCGTGATGAAAACCAGACACTAACTCTTAGGTCACGTGGTGAATTATTTTGAATGTTCGTGAGGAAAACCGGGCACCAACAATCTGATCATGTGGTTAATGATTTATGAGGAAAATGAGGTTAATTGTCATGAACATTCGTGAGAAAAGACTCTATATACACTTACATGTTTCTCCAGACCTTTCCGCCTCTTCCTCCAACTCATCAAGTTTCTGCTGAACCGTCTTATCAAATATGTCCAAGAAACCTGTGGGCGTGAACAGTATCTTTTACATGTCATGTCTGTATTTTTTTTCTTTCTTTTCATGTCATGTCTTTTTTCCGCCTGCGCAAGAGATGACCATAGTGGTTTATATCATGGATTTAAAATTTAAGCTATTATTTGCATCGTTGGCTCCATACTTGTGCAAGGGTTTCTAGTGTAGTACAAGAATCTGGAAAAAAAATCTTCACCCGTTCGCAGAAGAAGTCAGAATACAGATTTTAAATCGATTAAATTTCCATGTTTTTAGACTGACCTTGAATTTCGTTCTTCGGTAACAACTTCCAGCCCAGTTCGTGTAATACTTCCATTGCGGGTCTGGTCAGCAATTTCTGTAAAAAACAGTTCATCAAAGTGTGTGATTTCCTCATGCCAAAATTAATACAGTAAAAGAGGAGCTATGTTATATTTCTCTCCCAACCCATAACAGCCAAAATAGGCTAACTGAAGATCTCAATTGCAATTGCTTCAGAACTGTGGAATGCATAATCCTTGACATATTTTGTCTCAGACAGCCCTGTCTATCGTTTAGTATCTACCCGTATATTATAGCACTCTTCCATCACCCTCCCTCTAGCCCTACAGACAAGGCCTCGCGTGTTCGAATCCAGCCCTCGCCGCATGGCTCGGCAGAGGCTTTCAGTCAGGAGGTTTGTCAGATACCTGGCGAAGGGCTGACTTTGTTTTCTCACAGTTATGTTCGGTCTCCTCTGTTCATAAAGCTGACTTACGTAGTATAAGTGAAATATTTTTCAGTTCGGTCTTACACCAATCAATACATCAATCAATACATACATAAATAAATAAATAAATAAATAAATAAATAAATAAATAAATAAATAAATAAATAAATAAATAAATAAATAAACCTTGATGTATATGTAGAGCTGTTCATAATGATGACTTCGTCAGTTAAGTTTAAAAATTCACCACAAACTCACTGTCAAAGAATCTGGGAGGCCCTGGCCTCCTCTGTCGATCCCTAGCTCTGTCTTCCATCTTGTCCATGGCGGACCATATGAACAGCCATTTTGAATACTCTGTCAAAAAGTTGAGATTTTGTTTAAATTATTTGACTCTCTGCTTGAACGTAAGGTCGCGTATAGACTGACGGGCAATGCAATAGAAGACTTAGGGCAGAGACAGCTATGCACGAAGGTGGGATAATTGAACAACATTTTCTTCGAAACAGTAGGCCTACATTGTTAGCTTATCCAGATCAAAGCTTTATGATTACAAAACATATATTCACAGAAATGTGCCACAAGAAATAAACTACGCAAGGTCTTACATATATGCATATATTACATAAGTACACATTTCTATAATGTATGAAGAAGACAAGTATATACTTGTTTCTACTCGCACAATATCAACGGGTATGCCTTTTTGTTTTAATAAACGCAAAGCATGATGAAGTATACCCGCCCTTGTAATAAGCGTTACATGTTCTACTCACAGCCTGGATTTCTTACCGTCAATCATCGTCATTCCCTCTGCAATTCTGTCCGCCATTGTTTACTGACAAAGATTGTTGTATATAAACCTATATATACAAGTGATCTGTAATATAAAGTTTAAATGGTTTACGTTACTGCGCATGTTGCACATCACGAGTATACGCATGAATTTACTTAATGTCAAAATTTTTAATCGTCGGGGGTGGGGGGGGGGGGGGGGCTCTTGATTAAATTAGTTGTGTGTTTGTAGCTTGTCATGCCAGGTATACCAAGTGAAAGACGTCGGGGTTTCCTGCAAGGTTTACACCTAATTTCCGTCACCTTCAGATAGATCAGCTAGTGAATAATGCTAATAATGCTTCCACATATTCAAATTAGCACCATTGCTGTGGTAGCCATGCATGTGGCACAACACAATTTCATTTTTTTTCACGATTAATAACAACGCAGGAAAATTAATAATGTGGTGGCAAAAGTTTGCATAAGATAGGTGCATATATACACTGTGATATAGAATTAGATCAACCAAATGCATGGCTATCTTCTATCAGATGTTGCAGATTAATATATATAATACAGATACAATGTATAAAACCTTATATAACTTACCAAATCAACTTTCCTGGCACAAGATAACTTACACCTCTGAGCACGCAAACCTTCTCTGTGCATGAACAATGGTATGACGTCATCCTTTGTTGACGTCATACTGTATGACATTACTTCCATCGTGTATTTCCAAAATCATGACGTCATAATTATTCTACGACGAGTACTGATGAACATATGTTGATGAGTAAATACTTCGACTGTTCTTGCTAAGGCATCAGCGAATGAGTATAATCATAATGAATATACTGGCATAGGTGCAGTGTGCAGTACTGGAACATCAGATACACAACTAAACGGACGTCACCTCTACATGTTACATGCCGGTTTGCCTACTGCTGTACCACTGCATGAGGGCTATAGGCCTAGTTCTATATATATATATATATATATATATATATATATATATATATATATATATATATATATATATATATATATATATATATATATATATATATATATATATATATTCAAAATGTGTTTTTCACAGTACACAATAATGTGCATGTACATGTATGCTTCATTTTGGAGACAGCTTTGTTTACCTAATTTGTGATGCTTAATTCTTTTAGAAAAACTGAAGTAGTGTCGACAAATAAGAATGCAGGAAACAAATTAGTCAAAAGAATCATAATCATTACAAATATCAGTAATCCCGTAGAGCGCTTTCATAATGGTCTGTAAACCCTACTCTAGAATTTGTACGCGTGATTCAGAGACAGGATTGTTCAAAAAGATCAGTACGATATATACATGTAGGGACTACATGCAGTAGACTAGGCTTAATTTTACCTCATAGTATCCGACTACCAGGCTTTCATTTCATGGGATAAATTAATGAAATCCGCGAAAACTCACCCACCCCTTCTCTTGTAAAAATCTGAATTCGGTATGGTGACATCTCCGCAAGTGCAATGTACAATATACCTGTCGTCTTCGCATGTGAATAGCGTTTTCTTCAATTACTAATGAAGTACTGGCAATTGATATGCAATTGCAAACGTCTTGGTCAATTTAAAAATATATACAAACATACGAGAATGAAAACATTACATTCTGGCCAAAAAACATGTTGAGATACGTACCGCAAAACTGTAAAACTTGTTCTTCTTGTCCGACAAACGTGCAGTGAAAACAGGCTGCCTTCGATGAACAATAAACTGACATCATCCATTGTTGACGTCACCATAAACGCCTTTATGATGTCATCAACTCTGGCTGATTTCCTCCTCTCTGACGTCAGATGGCGCTAATGGCTTCCGTCGAAGCCACTAGCACATGGTGTACTTTACTTAGCTATCGTCATTGTTTCAGACACAGCGACTTATGTAACTGTTTCTGTTCTATTTGTGCATAACGTTGTGACACCACGATGTTGTATGTGACATTGTGACGTCCAATCCCCCGCTACGAAAGTGTTACTATATATAAATAACCAATCGTAGGGCAAATAGCTTTGTAATGTACCTGACGTCCCATTCAAGGTACGCAAGGTACGTCAGAGAACCTGGGGCTGATTCCACAAAACGTTTCTGACTGAAGTCTAAATTTGAAGTACGTTGTTAAAGCTTATTTTGGTGTTTTGGAAATTGAAATTCTGTCCACCTCATTAATGTCATCTTGAAATAAATGTTTCCAAATTTCAACTTTCATTATAAAAAACTATGTATCGTAAAGAGTTTATAGATTTTTACTTAAATCTGAAACGGCTTAGTGGAATCGGCCCCAGACTAGTAATCCACTCAGCTCCGTCGTCACAATGTATTTGTTCATGAAGCAACGCATACTGTCTTTGAATCCAAGGCAAAAATTTAGCGTTGCTATCTGTATGTAGCAACGTATCCCCACATGGGTTCTAGGCGATTAGACTTTCATGACAAGTACCACGCATTGGTCATATTTATTTATATTTTTATTTCATTGGATTGTTTTTTAACGCCTGTATGCTTAAGAATCTTAAAGGCGGTCAATTCTAAACGTGGAGAAAAGCGGAGTTCCCGATATATACACATTACTGACTAACACGCTATGATACATAGAAATATGCACACTATATTCGTGAAAAAAGGACTTTTCACCTAACGCCAGAAGGCGAAAATGGCCACAGAATCGTTGTCGACCAGTTATTGACACCAAGGCTCCAGGACCAAGGAGAGCGCGGGATACAACAAATCCCCTGTCCAAGACAGGGTTGAGCCCATATATCACGGGTCCTAGCGACTGAAAGACAAGCGCGCATCCCGCTCCCACATATTGTGGTCTGTCCGCATGATGTTTATTTGCATGATGCCTGTCCAACTGTAGATTTTTTTATTTTTATTTTATTTTACGGGATAAGTTGAGTAGAACATGTGGGTGTAGTAAACCAGACAGCTGGGAGCAAATCACCGAAATTCGCCAGGTACCATGTCTAACAAAAGTTTAAACTTCGGTGACAAACTATTCCAACAACTAAGTGGCTTCTTGCTGTGTAAAACACACCATTTTCTGCTATTACGCTGCAGTGCTTGTGAACGACTAGTTGGCGTAACGGGCGCTGTTTTATGAAAGCAGTGACATACTATAGAGGACAACACTGTTTGGACCGACATGTTGGAGGCGGACACTGTTACTCATCATGGGCACTTACTGTTTCAGACGTATCAATTAGATCAAGGTCTATATTCACAATCAGCCAATCAGTGGCCTCTCTGTAGGCCTTAAACAGACTTCTCACTGTTCACCTGCGGTGCAAAACAACACTTCAGGGTGAAACGTCTGCATATTTCATAAGTTTACGCAATCTTCGTTAAATATGGTACACCAGCAACAATGAATATGTTAAAACAAAACAAAACCCACCTTGTGCCTGTACATCTTTTATTGCATTTGTAGGATTAATAAACCCTCGTATTTCACATTTCCTTGCACGATTATTTAAGTGTGGATTACATCATATAAATATTTTCTTTTGTTTCTTACAAAAAAGCAAAAAGTATTGAGCCATCTTTTTACCAATTTCCAAAAATTAAACCATTATCAATACATATTGTGTATGTACAAAAAGTATGTCACAGCTTCATTACCATGGTAACCAGACCACCACCAAACATTACACACAGAGGCGATAAACTTCACAGCACATGAGCCTATTGTCTTATTATCATTAGAAACAACTTCAAAATATAATTTCATGTCAAACATCACATGAAGGCAAAGGAGACTTGGGATCAGTTTCTAGTCTGTCAGCTGGTAGATACAGACTTAACAAGGCCTATAAAATTTCAAGAAAAATCACCCACTAATTCATGTTCATAGCCGATGATCATCATAGCCTGACAGGCGATAAAATTTAATGGGCATGGTTTTCTACATACATCACTTGAACTATCTTACAAACTGACTCAATATAAAGGCATTTTACGCCAATTCGCACAAATAGCGTATTTATATGGAGATGTATGCTATTTTAGATGCTTCTCCACAACAATAATATGCTTTATAGAGCTTTAACACTTATAGCCTATAGATTTACAACAACCACTGCTTTCAAATCTAGCATATATCAGGTAAGAATGATGTATTCTGTCCAAATTCATATTTTTAGGTATGCCTTTGGATACCTTATACTGTGAACTCAAAGAAGTTACATCTCCTTTACAATCGGCTAGCTACAGCATAAAATAAAAATGGGAAATTTCAAGATGAGCCCGCTAATGGGAAATCTTTTACAAACGCTGTATCATATGCATCTTGCTCGATGATTGTTATCGTCGGCTTTACACCAGGCGCATGTTGTGATTGATACCCAAATTAGTACAACTGACCTGAAAGCAATGTAACTCAGAAATGCCAGGTTTACCTGTTTTCTGTTTCGTTTTCACAAAAGTTTGTACATTACTTTTCATTTAATTATACTCTTATATACCGTCACATTATCATGTTATATCCCTGACAATGAAGTTCATAAGAAAACAGATTCATATAGATTTATGAAAAAAAATGGCCAAGAATGATAAATCCTCATCAGCTTAACATAGTAATTTCTTCTACGATGTAACACATGATGTGAAGTCACAAATACCATATTTCTGAAATACTGTTGGCCACATTCTGGCAGCTTGCAATAGTACTTTCGTTACCTTGGGTTTTCAGACTAAATGACAGCATCATGCCTGTCAAACAATACTTAGCTTGGACATGCCCAACTCTCATAATTATTTTATGCCACCTTAACTCGGACTATAAAATAACCACCACAAGAAAAATCACACCTCTCATTCAACAAGGCCTTTTATGACAGTAAAAAGCCAAGAACAAAAGTAGAAGACATATCAAAACAATCTTCCATATTTTTTTTTTTTCCCATCCATGTTCTGAATTATAGCCCAAATTTATATTGGGTATTATTTGCCTCTATCAAGGGGAATCAGTTGCATTATTGCAGTAACAAGGAATACTTTCACCTGTAAAGTTTAACATTTTTCAGGTGATACATTTTGATTGATTCTGACCGATTCATCCACCTTATGATTTAAGAGTTTTTCATGAAGTTTGATCAATTCCTTATGAGAAAAACTTAAGCAGTGGCATCAAAAGTATTACTTTAAGGCCTTTGTGTGCTTCTGAAAGAGAATGTTCACATACCAAACTTTAGATGAAATACAGTATCATGTTTTAACAGAGACAAACAGCCCAGCACCAGCCAATCTTTATTCTACTGCCTTGTTTTCACTATCTTTGCTGATGTAGTTTGTGTTAATGATAAAAGACAAAATGTTTTCACTGCATGTAGATTTTCATCACAATTCACTTTTCCCAGCATTTGCATAAACATTTACTCTTGACAGTTCAGCTCCAAAGCCTCCTTCCTTGCTCGCAACTGTGGAACAAAGAACACTGATATCAGCGAATGACTGCATATGTGATACAGGGGTTGTTAAATCAACAGTTAACAAAAAATGACTTCGTGTACGATTTAGTGCCAAGAAGGGTAACAAAGATCACAGAACAGATTATTTAGACTAGAGGCAATATAGCACAATTTAATACGTATCAATTAAGATAAATATTAGTAAACATATTTAAAGTAATGACAGTAGGCCAACAACAGTTTTATTATTAACATAGTTTTAAATAAATATGTAGGTAAGGAGAATACATAACAACATGTGTGTAAATTACAGAAAGACTAAGTAACATAAATGGAAAATACCCCCCCAAAAATGAACATATTAGCACTGACAGACCAAAAAATTTTAAATAATAACTTAGACATGGTAGTAGGTCTACTAAACAGCTCGCTTGTAGGAGGCCCATGAATGCCAAATTTCAGCTCATTACCTAAAGTACTTAATACTTTATCCTAATATCTATTCTGATACATGTAAGAGTGAAGTTCATGCATTCAGTAATTTACTATATTTAACACACATGCAGGGAAAAAACAATGGAACATCCTCATGGTTTAAATGTATGTAAACCTCAACTCAATACATGCAGTACTTTCTGGGGTATATACCCCTTACACTTACCTTAACACCGATTATAATACACAACACAATAAGTCGGGAATTTTGTAATTTATCGTATAAAATTAATTTGCATCATCCCCCTGATGTTACTGAGCTGTACATGTGTGCAAACCCTCAGCTGAATAACTGAGTATCTTTAAAAATATCACTTCTCACATTTACCTGAACGCTGCTTTCACTATTATTGGGTGCCGATGATCAGAGTATAACATTAGCTACACCTGTACTTTGTACAGATGAGCTAAAAATGAAGAATTACAACATACTTACCATGTAACACATAAGACATATTTAATCAAATATCAAGGCTGCATGTGCAACTTACTCATGTTTTTCTCCTGGTCCACTGTGAATTCATCAGGTTTAAGAGGTTTTTCTCTATTTCCCTGTGGATCCAAAAATAAATTGTAAAACAGTGATAAGTAAATAATAACAGTATCTCAAAAAAGAGTAAGCAATGAGTAACAAACACGACTGCTAAAAACAGGTTACAATGTCTAGTTCAATTTTTAAGGTCTTATATACTACCTATACTTATACCCGACATAATATGAAATCAGAAAGGGGATTAGTTAAATATATAGCCCCTAAACACAGTTCACAAACTGAACAATGGTTTAATTAAAATATGCCTGTCCTCATACATGCATTTCTACATTACATGAAAACAGTATGTGAAAATTCTGTGAAAATACAACATCAATAAATGGAAGACAATTTGGATAGAAATCACTTGTTATAACGTTTTAAAATATTGTTGCAAAATTTAACATAAAGCTATTGACATGATACATGCAGGATAACTCTCCTATGCATTTTCTTTTCTATATACCCTAACTCCTCAACCTTTTTGCACATAAAAGAATAACTTTCTGTGCAATTTATGCATATTTTTAATTTGATTTTGGAGACAAAATCACATTGGTCGGACTGCCCAGTTTCAGGGCTTCACAAAAAGTGTGATTTTATGGGTCATTATAGAATAATGGCTTCAGAATATGTTTGAATAAACACCTTGCAAACATGCAAAATGGTTGAAGAATTCCAGTAAAGGGCATCCTTCAAGGGGAGCTCATTCTCGTTGAGCCTTCACACCCAGGTTACCTCTCTTGAAAAGTGTTAAAAACAGACATGTAAAAAGGAATTAATCAGGCAATTTCTATCACTTACAAAAGCCTCTCCATCCCAAACAGTACCACCAATAACTTCTAGCTTGAAGTTAAGAAAGAACAAATAAGATGTTCCTCCTGGCCTCTCTACACTACAGGAGTACTGATTCAGATCACTGGATCGACTCATTCCAAAAGACCATTTCTGAAATAAAAATCATTTGTGAGGTGAATTAATGTGAAAATACCTGTTACATTCAAGACTAAAGTCTTGCTCTGATAAATGTCCCTTTTAAGCTGAAAATATATGAAATTGTATATTTGTGTTTGTGCCTTAAAATGTTTATTTATTTATTTTTTTTTTACTTTTGTAATTTTAAGGTATGCATGTTTAAAAGTTTGTAACTGTATGGAATGCCAATATTCAAGTTGTACAGAAGTTCTGTTGCATTCCTGTTGTATGGGCTTCATTATTAAGTAACTGTTGTTCAGGCCCAACATGCCTTACCTCCTTTGTGCCTCCTTGTGATGCATATGTAAACTTACAAGTGACCCCATCCTGAAAACAAAACCAGACAAGGACATCAGCATTAATATTTTAGTAGGAAGACAGTATTACTTATACATAATACCATGAATACACGAGGCTGCACAAAGGCTGCTATCACAAAAGCAACCATAATGGGTTTACAGAAATGAAAAGCATAATCAATACTGCCGTTTAAACAGCCAAGCAGTGCGGTAGTAATTGTGCAAATGTAACAGAAACCTAGCCCAAATATGTTATGTTTGGGCTATCTAAAGGCAGACTAAGAGTACCTCTGTCTGGGTATGATAAAAAGCTGATCTTAATAATAATACAGATTCTAGCAAGTATATTCCTTACAGGACATGTGCCGCTCTCTAAGCTTGCTTTACATCAATGCCATCACCAGACAAATTTGACCTTTGAAGCCTGCGTGATGGACTTTGTTTAGTCTTAACCTCATAACTGTTGTCCTTGCATAAACCTATGACTTGCACTCATCAATAAAACTGTTTCAGGTATGGGTAAGATTCATGTTGTGCATAATTGAGATACATCAAATGTAAGTGTATAAAGTATAGTCAGAAACAAAGGTTTTAGGGGTTTTTTTGACATCGCTTCCTGTCTCATCACTGTCATCACATGCGCTGTAACAAATAAGGAGAACAACATGTTTTCTCTCTTTGCCAAATTCCAGTTACTTATTTTAATTATTTCTTCCATCAATACTGGTTCAACATATATAAAACAAGCACACATTCAGAGAATTTATAACCCCGGCTTGTTATGCAGTGTTTACAAGTGTAATGCGTCGGGTCAAGTTACATGTAGTTTTCAAACTTGATCTGAAAGGCCATAAATGAATTTGCACTCAAAATTTTATTTCTAGCAGGAAAGGAATGACAAATTAGAATCAAAAAATTGATAAATATGCAAAACTTATGCGTGGATCCAGATGGCTTTCAAACGTATGGGGAATTGTAAATAATATCGGTGGATAACATGATGTTAGTTCACTGCAGAATCTGTGAAGCCACAAGTTCCAATAAATTAGACAACATTCACAGTAGTTGCTCTATGCAAATCAAGGTCTGACATGTAGACTGCTCAGTGTTATAAAGACTAGGTTGCCGTAACGTGATAGAGTGACTTCAATTCATTGAGGACTGATTCTTCTTCCCACACTGAACATCTGAGAAGTGGTTCAGCGACTTCGTAGTCTCGAGCAACACTTAGGCAATTAGGTGATGTGTCACTACTGTCACTAACCTTAGTAACTGCAACAACAACAAACAGACCCAACGAAAAAAAACTCACCCAAGATTCTTGGTATTCATGCTTTTCACCTCCCGGTTTCACATCGAATTCACTGACTTTTATTTCATCTTCGCGTATTTTGCTACCGGCTGACACCAGAACTGTTAAACAACACAACAACAGGACGATCATCCCTAAAAGCTCTACCACCGCAAAGTTTGCCATCTTCTTACCATGTGCACCAACAGCGGCACTAGCTTACGCGTGGACCAATCAAATTGCTCGAAATCCAACTGCACATCATAAAGCAGATTTAGCACACTAAATAGAAATTGACATTTTACGGAAAAGGTTATTACGTTTAACATAAAGTTTACGATTTAAGTCCTTCCTTAGAAATGAAAATCTCGAAAAAACAACGGAATATAACAGAATGTCAAAACACTAAAAAAAATTTACATATAGTTTAATATTAGCTTTAATATCATCATTGAGAGAAAAGATGATAAGGCCAGTCAGCAACTTCTAGCTCTTATTTTGTCTTTAATCTGACCTCCATTAAACACAATTGATCAAAATATGCTACATGATATTTTAAAAACTAAAACCATAATAACTGTGAACTCCTGCCAAGCACTTAAGTGTGCACAGGCTCTACTGGATGGGGTGGGCCGGTGTGAGTATAAGGTGCTTTATAAAAAAAACGTCACATTTTTATTACCGGTAGGCCTACCTGTACTGTACGTAACATAATTTGCATTAACATTTATTGTTCGCTCTACAATATTAATGAAATGTCACCATAATTAAATGTTTCAATTTAGATCTAATTGTTTGTTTATTTGAAAATTTAAACTTATTTTCTTTATCATTGCGATTTTGATGCCCATATACGGTAATTTAAGTAACACAATAACGACGAATTCACCCCAATGAACAGTCCTTCAGAAAAGTAAAGAAGTTTTTCGCTTTGACCAATGTACGTGAATATTCTGAATTATGCTGTGCCCAGCGATTAAGGATATCTCAGTACCTCTATTAAGCCGCTCAAGAGCATGACTTAATGACGTTCTAAAGAGAACTATGTAAAACATGTCTCGAGTGCCCGATTTCCTACTCTTTGAGTGGTAAATTTAAACAAATGAACTGAAGTGAACGCGAAATCATATGATTTGATTTTTTGTATCATTGGCAGAGATTTTATTTGAAAAATGAACGCTGGGAGGAGTTTGATTACACTCAAATAACGTCTGGCAGGAGTTTGTGGTCAAAGGTCAATTATCATTCAACATGGCAGCACCCATGCGGTTTGACGGTCGGGTTGTGCTGGTAACAGGCGCGGGTGGAGGTAAGTCAAATATCTACAAAGTATTTGTGGCTAGGCTAGTTGGTAGATAAACAGAGCCGCTACACACTTGAATACCTGATGACGGCGATTTTGTGCAACAGAAAAGCTCAGTCCAAAAGTTACTGCCAAAACTTACTCCAAATTTGAGTTTTCATGTTTTTTGACAAGTACGGTAGTACTATAATAATGTGATGTTTTTTCTTCTTTTGTTGTTTTTTTCATAGTTACTTACAAACTATCTCTGCCATACCAAGAAAAGTATTGGTAAAGATTTAGGCAGTTGTAAAGACAAGGTTAATGCTTTTGTTAGTCCGTGAGCCCCACCCCAGATGCTCATTCTGAAAATCTGGTCCCTCAATTTTACTCAACCAGGTGACACCAACATCATAGAATCTCCCAGTCATGTGGAATGAAATATTGGATGATAATTGGTTACATGGAGTAATGAATGATTGGGGTGACAGACGTCATGTGGAGTGAATGATTGAAATGACAGTCATGTGAAATGAATGATTGGAGTGATGATCATGTGCAGTGAATGATTAGGGTGACAGTCATGTGGAATGGATCATTGGAGTGTCAGTCTTGAGGAATGAATGATTGGGATGACACGTCCATGGAATGAATGATTGGGATGACATTCCTGTGGAATGAATGATTTGGGTGGCAATCATGTGTAATGAATGATTAGGGTGACAGTCATGTGGAATTGGTCATTGGAGTGTCAGTCATGAGGAATGAATGATTGGGCTGGCATTTCCATGGAATGAATGATTGGGATGACATTCAGGTAGAATGAATGAATGGAGTGACAGTTTTGTGGAATGACTGATTGGGTGACATCCACGTGGAATGATTGATTAAGGTGACAGTCATACGGAATCAGTGATTGGAGTGACTGTCATGAAGGATGGATGAATGGGATGACATTCTTGTGGAATGAATAGTTGGAGTGACAGTCATGAAGGATGAATGATTGGAGAAACAGTCATGTGAAATGAATGATTGGAGTGACAGTCATGAAGGATGAAAGAATGGGATGACATTCTTGTGGAATGAATGGTTGGAGTGACAGTCATGAAGGATGAATGATTGGATAAACAGTCATGTGGAATGAAGGATTGGAGTGACAGTCATGAAGGATGAAAGATTGGAGAAACAGCCATGTGGAATGAAGGATTGGAGTGACAGTCATGAAGGATGAATGATTGGATAAACAGTCATGTGGAATGAAGGATTGAAGTGACAGTTATGAAGGATGAATGATTGGGATGACATTCTTGTGGAATGAATGGTTGGAGTGACAGTCATGAAGGATGAATGATTGGAGAAACAGTCATGTGGAATGAAGGATTGAAGTGACAGTCATGAAGGATGGATGAATGGGATGACATTCTTGTGGAATGAATGGTTGGAGTGACAGTCATGAAGGATGAATGATTGGAGAAACAGTCATGTGGAATGAAGGATTGGAGTGACAGTTATGAAGGATGAATGATTGGGATGACATTCTTGTGGAATGAATGATTGGAGTGACAGTCATGAAGGATGAATGATTGGAGAAACAGTCATGTGGAATGAAGGATTGGAGTGACAGTTATGAAGGATGAATGATTGGGATGACATTCTTGTGGAATGAAGGATTGGAGTGACAGTCATGAAGGATGAATGATTGGAGAAACAGTCATGTGGAATGAAGGATTGGAGTGACAGTTATGAAGGATGAATGATTGGATAAACAGTCATGTGGAATGAAGGATTGGAGTGACAGTTATGAAGGATGAGTGATTGGATAAACAGTCATGTGGAATGAAGGATTGGAGTGACAGTCATGAAGGATGAATGATTGGAGAAACAGTCATGTGGAATGAAGGATTGAAGTGACAGTCATGAAGGATGAATGATTGGGATGACGTGAATGATTTATGATGCATAGATACAAAATATAGGATAAAACGTGCTGTAATAGTTCGGCTCTGTGTACAAATTTTGCATCAGGTACAGCATGTGTATTTAGGCCACACTGGTCTATTTCTTGACCTGTGAGTGCGTGTGGTATCAACCTTTGACATGCATATATATGTACATTTATGTCAGATCATACAGCCACATAGATGTGGAGTTAGTACATAGCCTAGATATGCTTCTACTCAGGAATTCCCTATTTTATCCTCTCAATTTGGTTAATAACGTGTTGAAGGTCAGCCCCTATCGTTTGCTGCTAAGCAAACCTGGTTGTAGTTTCAGTATATCTAGGTATGGACAGTTGTTCGATATCCTTACCCCTAGAATAGGTAAGTAAGCCAGGCGCTGGTGACCTTTGAACTCTCAGGTGGTAAACCTGAACAAAATGTGTATGTTAAAGTTGACTTTTATCTACTACATACAAGTGTAATTATTTTAGTGAGAATTTGTTTGTTGTAGGTAGTCCAATGAAATAATGTGAAATAAAGTTACTTGTACCATACATGAAACTCACTTCAAGGATATATGAAACTCACTTCAAGGTACTATAAAATGAAGAGTATCGGTTTAAGAAATACGAAAAAAGGTATGCCAAGAAATGAGAAAACATAATAATAATCCCTCAATTTTATCCACATTTTGTATGAATCATGTCAGAAAAATTCTGAAATCGATGAACATACTGGGAACGGGGGATCAGCTTAGTGTTCTCAATTCAGACCCCTCTCTTGACAGCTATCACCATTGACAGCACCACAACAGGCTATTTAATTTCTGCCCTGACCACTGGAACCTTACAAAAACTGTAGTTTATAGCCATTTTTATGCCCCAAGAAAACTGTTAAACTTTTTTGTACTTTTATGCCATATGGCCACATTATATACTATGTATTGAGAAATAAAAACAAAGCATATGATGTATCCAGTAAATTTTTGAGAGTACATTTACTTGATTTCCCCCCAACCATAATGCTGGCCGTCGTCATATAAATGAAATAGTTGTGAGTGCGGCCTAACATACCAATCAAATAAATCAGTAAAGAAATATTATTTAAGTCTACTTACTTGTAATATCATGGAGCATCAACTTCTTCTTGCATAGGGCTTGGCAGGGAATATGCCTTACAGTTTGCAGAGAGGGGAGCGGCTGTGATTGGTGAGTCAAAGGATAATTCCCATTCCTCATGCAGAGAATTAAATATCAAATATGAAACGTAAAGTAATATAATAACGTCTACCTGTAATGAATAAGTTTCTTTTAACAGAAATGTCAATAATATTGTATTCTCTTTTGGCTGAAACTTGCATATTAACCAGCATGTCTTTAGTATAGTCTGTAAAGGATCTATTTTTTTTTTCAAATACATACATTTGGCACTTCAGAATTAATTGTCATTGTCTGATGATCTGTGATCACAGTTAATGACCTTGGAGGTGGCATGTCAGGTGGAGGTGAAAGTTCAAGGCCAGCTGATTTGGTTGTCAAGGAGATTAGATCAAAAGGGGGCAAAGCAGTGGCCAATTACAGTAAGTAAATAGTACTAGACACATTTTTCCATGACATAAATTTATATGCACTAAAATGTTGACAAATACAAATTTTGCCATATTAAAAAAACATTTTATATGTTCAAATTCTCATCTCTAAAAATAAATCTATAATGCTTACATCTGTATTGTGTGTACAGTCATGTCACCAGTTCCGATGCGCTGCCAGTTCTGATGCGTTTTTGCGCACTTCCGGTATTTACGAAAACAGGAACGCGCTTTATTCGAAAGAAACCCAGGGTTCATCAACTACATATGTGTAAGTATTTAGACATAAGGGAAGAAATAGTCTGACCTTACACTTGGCAAAGCTGAACCATATTGTTGCTTGCGCAAGGGTTCACTATATTTTCAAATAATCTTTAAACACCAAATTTCTTAAAGATAGCTTTTTATGTCATTCTCCATCGTGGACGCTTCTCAGAGTCCACTGCTCCTAGAAGAGTCTTGATCCGTCGACCTTGCAAAATTAATCTTAGTAGCTAAAAGTTGATAACTTTCCATAAATTGGTGTCGGGTATCAGGGTGTCCAGTTCCGATGCGTCTTTACACCGCTATGTTGTCAATAAAAATGAGGGGGAAGCCCGCTCACAGTGATTACGTCATAGTACGTGCGACCTGTGATAGGTGGCTATAAATAGCGCTTACTGTAAATTATCTGAACATGCAAGATATTCAAAAACCAATTGTCATCGTTGATTAAATCCCATGGCATGGTCTTGTAATTAAATTATATTTTAAATAAAAAAATATTTGAAATACTGCTGGTTACATGGTTTGTTTCCTGTTTTATCCTCCAGGATTGACGTGCTCTTTATGCTGATATAGTGATGTCAAAACAAAACTATAGTGTTGTGGCCCTCACTAATTCTGTGATCAAGGGTTATCACAGTTTCCAGATAAAGCCTCCAATGACAGCTCTTCCCATAGCCCTTATTGTGGATCGGGAGTATGGAAAGATCCACGACAAGATGGCGTGTTTGGTGTAGATTCCCCCAATCACGGACATTCCCCAAATCTTCCACGATATGCGGACAGACGACGAAAGAAAGTTGTTTTTGTCAGATATTGAAGACCTACCTATTGGACATGTCCCACGGATTATTGCTGCAGCTTTTAGAGAAATATTAGACCATTCTCTAGGAACAATCACTGCAGTTCCGACTGGGTCCCCATCGCCTAGTTACCCCTCTTGGCCAGAACCTAATGAGACCGGGGGTGGGGTTGTCATTCCAGCTGATTATTTTGTTAAATGTAAACGCAATTCATTAGAAACAGTGCGGGTTATTGTTGAAAGGGAGTTGGTAGAAAATGCCGGAGGCACAGAACATGACTCTGAAATGAAAAAATTATTCAAGGTCATTATACATTAATCAAGCGTGTGTTACCTGTCATAAAATAAATAAATGAACAAACAATATTTTAAAATACTTTGTTATACACCTGAAAGAAAACTCTTTTGCGTAAAAAAATATTTTAAAAGTTGGCCCAACTGTTGTGTTCTCTTTATTCTACAATCATATTATACTGTGGGAAATATATATACCCTGACAATAGCGCGCGTTATTCAGCGACGAAAACAATGTGATTCATATTTTCCTATGTCATATATTCATCTTATATACAGCTTCACATTTGGACACTAATACAATCCGGCAAACAAATGCAATTTATAAAGGAGCAACATATCTTATTTACTGCATTTTTACTGCCACTTTGTTTTATACCCACCAAGCCTTAGCACCAGAGTTTGTATATATTTAAACTATAATTTCCCCTCCCTGCTGTTGAAAAATTTAGCTGTCCCTTTTTTATGGGGGAAAATATACCACTTCGTTTTATTTCATGCACCTGTAAATGCCGTCTACTAAATCTGTTTATTAAATGACATTTTGCAGGAATATATTTGCGCTGTGAGGCCATATAATATTATACTTGCAATCTACCAGGAGAAACCAATGACAATCCACATTCACTGTGTTTCACACGTTTGACGTGTGACGCATTGACATTGAAAATCATTTTCATGAAAAGAAGTCTCTTTGAGAAACTCATTTCACACAGTTGCAAAACCATATGTAGTATTGCCAGTAGAACAGTAGGCCTTACCGTGATGATGTCGTCTACCAGTACTACTAAGAGTTTGTGCTTAGAATATTTATGGTAAACATGGTCTAATCACTGACCCACTTTATTTATAGCGCCGGAACTAGCATCGCCGCGTCGAAACTGGATTCGCTGTGAATGTGCAGTTTATGCATATTTTACAAACATCTTACACCATTTAGTATATACTGATTTTGGTATATTTGTCCTGTATAAATTTCACGTTGACTGAGGTATAAAAACCATTCTGTAACCACCCTGGCTGCGTTAAAATGATTAAAGGCCAGTGAACGCACCGGAACTGGCTGTGTGGCAGTACTATTTTTCTGCTTTGCATTGCCTATTATTTTATATAATATTGCTCACAGATGATATGTCAACATATTTCTGCAATTGTATAATTGCTGAGAAATTTGTCTTTCAGTTGCTAGGACTGACAAAGGTGATCTGTTCACCGCTGACACTAGAGATTCCCCCACCCATAAACCTGACTGCCATTAAATAAATGGAAAATTCATGAGTATAGTGTTTAACACCATTCAGTCATTCAATCAAGCAATCAATCAATGAAAACATCTATCACCAGTACTTATTGTGTTTTGGTTTTATACTCCCTGCCTTTGTTTTATACAATAGGCAGTCAACAGCCTCTTATAGGGTCACTTTAATGGTTGAAGTTTGTTGGGGAGAACTTACCTTCCCTCAATCTCATCGCCATTTTTATAAGTGAAAATATTCCTGAGTATCTGTAAAAAATACATCTTTATTTTCTGCACTATTTTCAGATTCAGTAGAAGATGGTGAAAAGTTGGTTCAGACAGCGCTGGACAACTTTGGGAAAATTGGTATGTAATAGGACAGGTTTAAATAAAAAGATAGTTGTAGATATTAAAGTGTATTTTAAAAGAGACTCAGTCCACTCTAATTACAGTTACATAAACTTTAATTGTTTATCTGGCAGACATTGAGGCCCACACACACAGGCAATGGTGTTGAGGAATTCTGATTATGGAATCTCTTTTCTCAAATATCTTCTAATACAAAATCATCAAGAGTTATTTTGCAAGAAATGCATAAAAGAACTACGATGATTCCTTGAGTTTTAATCATGTGAAATACTATAAGATGAAAAAATTGAAGTTAGACACAAAAAAAAAATCTTAATTTTTAAAAGTATTCTTAGTTGATTTTTGAAAGTTTCTGACAGAAAATTGGTTAGGAAAGACCCTAATAAATGTATGATTAGTGAAGAACATGAAATCAATTTTTTTTTTATTGTTTTTCAGATATTGTGGTTAACAATGCTGGTATCCTTAGGGACAGATCTTTTGCCAGAATCAGTGATTTGGATTGGGGTGAGTCGTCACATACATCATTCAGCAGATTAATGGTCTGAAGACCTGGGATCAAACCTGCGTGGTGTCATACCAAAGACTTAAAAAATGGTACTTGCTGCTGCCTCTCTTGTCACTCAGTGCTGAGAGGTTAGAGCAAGGAAACATGACTGGTTGGCCCAGTGTGAGTACAATGTGACTGGGTGGGGTGTCCTGTCTGGTGTCTTTGGCATGATACTTCTGTAGTGGCAGCACTGTCTAGCCCTGCCACAAGAAGACAGAATGTACACACACCTATGACTCCTCCTTGTCATATACATACATAATTCACTGGGCACACTGAAGACTACCAGACTCTGTCGTTCATCACCAGGATCGTGTGATACCACGTCTCTTACAGACTTCAGAAGTGTGATTGGTGCCGCTTGGGACTTAACATTTTTGGACTTCATTGTCAGAAAGGAAGCACAAGAAACCTGCATTGCTTGGTGCTAAACAAAGAATAAAGTATTGGGGCCTCCGTAGCTCAGTTGTTTTAGCGCGCTAGCGCAGCGTAATGACCCAGGTGTCTCTCACCAATGCGGTCGCTGTGAGTTCAAGTTAAATTCCTCTCCGGCCATACGTGGAAAGATCTGCCAGCAACCTGCACTTGTTCGTGGGTTTCCCTCGGTCTCTGCCCAGTTTCCACCCACCATAATACTGGCCGCCGTCGTATAAGTGAAATATTCTTGAGTTTATTTATTCTTGAATAAATAAATAAATAAGAATAAAGTTACATTCATGGGCCGTAACAGCATACGTTTGAATAGTGTATATGTTTTGGGGCCCTGACAAAATACATTTGTATTGTACCACACAGGGTGAACTGAGTTGGAGGGGAGAGGGGAGTGATCTGTTCTAGACCTTAATAAGTTTGTTCCATGCTTGCTGCTCTGCTGTGTTAGCAGAAGGAGTAGTCCAGACTGAGCAGCCCAGTTTCAGCTTAGGTGTCATGTTAGGTGTCTTCATTGTGGTATAACAGTGTGGTAGTACATATATTTCAGCTCTGAGACTGGCTTGCTATAATGAAACACCAGTGTGATGCATTCCACATAAAGTTGACGGTGATATTTTGAGCTCTTGATAGTGATGAACTTTGAGGATATGTGATTTAAAGATGTGAAAGGAATTAGATTCCATTTAGAAACATGGTAACACAAGATGGTAGTGGATAAATTCTGACAATCTTTTTATTTGTCAGAATTTGTGAATATTTACATGATTCTAAATCATCTTTAGAAAGACTTCGGGTCGGTATTTTTTATTTTGAGCTCTTTGAGCAAAAATGATTGAAGGACATTTTGTAGATTATGACCTTGCAAGCTAGCAAACCAATTAACTTGTGAACTTGTTTAATTTTTCAAGCACTAACTTGCGCACAGAGTAATGTATGAAATCAACATAGCTTTTTTTAATGTCTGTGTATAGTTGTTAAATGTAGAAGCTTAATTTGTCATTCATTTTTAAATTATTCTTTTTCGATAATAATGACCTAAGGTTGTGCCCCAAAAAACTGCATTTTTAGAGGTGAACAGATGTCACATAGTATTATTTTTGGTGCTGAAACTTACTATTTTTCAGTGGCATGTCATCATACCACCCAAATAAATCTCAAAACACGTTTCTAAGATCAGTCAAGCCCTCAGAATCAAGCAAAATGTGCAAAGTTATCTTGGGTGAAATTTTAATTCATTTATTGTAGTTTTTTGTATTAAACAACATTAACTAATGAGTTTAGTAATGAACACCCAATTATCATAAATACATAATGGTTTTGTCGTTTTCAGACTTGATCCATCGTGTACATATGAGGGGATCATTTCTGGTTACCAGGGCGGCATGGCCTCATATGAAGAAACAGGGATACGGCAGGTTAGTCTGTCAAAGTTCAAATCTATCTGATGCTTATATATGATTAATATAGGTGGACAAATCGTTAGCATACGCCTCAAAGCCAGGTTCATCAGTTCATCAGACAGAAAAAAATGCCATGCATGGCAATGAGCACCGAGAGATTAGAACAATGCAACAGGACTGGTTGGCCTGGCGTCAGTATAATGTGAATGGGTGTTGTGTCACGTCTAGTGTCTTCAACATGATGCTTCAGTGGCGGCAGCATGGACCAGCCCTGCTACAAGAAGACACAGTATATTTGCACACACCTAATGACTAATGACACCTTGTTGCCATATGACTGAAAAAGTGTGATGTAAAACCTCAATCATACATACAACACATACAAATCCTTCTGCATTGAAAGCCAGAGGAATAGTTTTCTACAGGCTACCGGTGAGTGAGCCACTAGCTTACCAGTCATCTGCCTGTGGTTTGCTCGTAAAATGGTTATGGAGAACCGCTAGTTCTTTAGTCAACCTAACCACTAACTGCAACTGCGGCTGCAACAGCACTGAAGGGTAGTGATCTACTGAAAGTTGTGAGCTACATGTAGTACTAAACTAAATTATAGATATAAGGTGTCAGACATTTATTTATTTATTTATTTGATTGATGTTTTACACAGTACTCAAGAATATTTCACTGACGGGATGGTGGCCAGCATTATGGTAGGAGGAAACCAGGCAGAGCCATGGTGTAACCCACGACCATCCACAGATTGCTGGCAGACATTCCCACGTACGCCCGGAGGGGAATGTGTGGGACAGATTTTTATAAAGTTATAAATTATGGTTGAAAGTGAGGTTGTGTTGTATTATTTATTCATTTGATTGTTTTACACTGCACTGAAAAATACCATGTTATATTAAGTATCACTTATCCTTTGTTTGTAGAATCATTATGACCTCGTCTGCAAGTGGTCTCTATGGCAACTTTGGACAAGCAAATTACAGTGCAGGTGATAATTTTCTCACCTGTTTACAACATTTGTGCATGATTTTCAGCATTGTAACATTAATTAACACTACTCAAAACTTACTAATGTCATCCAATCGTTTGAAGTTTTAAATGACTACCCTACAGCTATTTCTGTTATTAAAATTTCTTATCTTATCTTAGAACTCTGTTTGAAGTTCATGGTTAACTGTTATTTTTGTCGTAAGGATTTTGATTGTTTTTGTAATTTGTTTATCTTATGAATGGTATGTTTGTTTGTAGCTAAACTAGGCCTGGTTGGTCTAAGCAACACCCTTGCGAAAGAAGGGGTTAAATATGACATCAAGTGTAACGCCATCGCTCCTATGGCTGGGTCACGTATGACCCAAACAATTCTACCAGAAGGTAAGGTCAACTTAAACATTCCCATGACTGGTGATTTTTATTCTACTTTTCATTTGGCCTTTGGGACGCCTTGTAAAGGGGACATTTTGACATCTTGCAATGGGGATATCCTGACATCTTGCATTGGGGACATCTGGCAATGGGGGCATCTTGCAATGGGGACATCTTGACATCTTGCTATGGGGATATATTGACATCTTGCAATGAGGGCATCTTGCAATAGGGACATCTTGACATCTTGCTATGGGGACATATTGACATCTTGCAATGGGGACATCTTAACATCTTGCAATGAGGACATTTTTACCTTTTCTAATGGGTACATCTTGACATCTTGTAATGGGGACATCCTGGCATGTTGCACTGGGGACATCTTGACACACATCTTGATTTTCTCGTCAGGGTGAATGTGTCTTCGTCTTCATGTGTGGTGAAATTCTAAAAAATAATTACCAGTTAGGTATACATGCACTTTATCTCACAATTGACAGATCTGATCATTTTTGAAGGACATTGCTTTATTTGTTTCATTTTTTACCGGATTTTACAGGTTTGACACTGATCAGTATGAAATTCTTATTGGGAGATAAATCAATGCCATAATCCACTAGTCTTCTTTTATAGTGGTACCTGGATAAAAAATTGAGGCCATAATCCACTAGTCTTCTTTTATAGTGGTACCTGGATAACAAATTGAGGCCATAATCCACTAGTCTTCTTTTATAGTGGTACCTGGATAACAAATTGATGCCATGATCCACTAGTCTTCTTTTATAGTGGTACCTGGATAAAAAATTGAGGCCATAATCCACTAGTCTTCTTTTATAGTGGTACCTGGATAAAAAATTGAGGCCATAATCCACTAGTCTTCTTTTATAGTGGTACCTGGATAACAAATTGAGGCCATAATCTACTAGTCTTCTTTTATAGTGGTACCTGGATAAAAAATTGAGGCCATAATCCACTAGTCTTCTTTTACAGTGGTACCTGGATAAAAAATTGAGGCCATAATCCACTAGTCTTCTTTTATAGTGGTACCTTGATAACAAATTGATGCCATAATCCACTAGTCTTCTTTTATAGTGGTACCTGGATAAAAAATTGAGGCCATAATCCACTAGTCTTCTTTTATAGTGGTACCTGGATAACAAATTGAGGCCATAATCCACTAGTCTTCTTTTATAGTGGTACCTGGATAACAAATTGATGCCATGATCCACTAGTCTTCTTTTATAGTGCTACCTGGATAAAAAATTGATGCCATAATCCGCTAGTCTTCTTTTATAGTGGTACCTGGATAACAAATTGAGGCCATAATCCACTAGTCTTCTTTTACAGTGGTACCTGGATAACAAATTGAGGCCATAATCCACTAGTCTTCTTTTATAGTGGTACCTGGATAACAAATTGATGCCATAATCCACTAGTCTTCTTTTATAGTGGTACCTGGATAACAAATTGATGCCATAATCTGCTACTCTTCTTTTATAGTACTACATGGTTAACAAATTGATGCCATAATCTACAAGTCTTCTTTTATAGTGGTACCTGGATAACAAATTGATGCCATGATCCACTAGTCTTCTTTTATAGTGGTACCTGGATAACAAATTGATGCCATGATCCACTAGTCTTCTTTTATAGTGGTACCCGGATAACAAATTGATGCCATAATCCACTAGTCTTCTTTTATAGTGGTACCTGGATAAAAAATTGAGGCCATAATCCACTAGTCTTCTTTTATAGTGGTACCTGGATAACAAATTGATGCCATAATCCACTAGTCTTCTTTTATAGTGGTACCCGGATAACAAATTGATGCCATAATCCACTAGTCTTCTTTTATAGTGGTACCTGGATAAAAAATTGAGGCCATAATCTACAAGTCTTCTTTTATAGTGGTACCAGGATAACAAATTGATGCTATAATCCACTAGTCTTCTTTTATAGTGGTACCTGGATAACAAATTGATGCTATAATCCACTAGTCTTCTTTTATAGTGGTACCTGAATAACAAATTGATGCCATAATCCACTAGTCTTCTTTTATAGTGGTACCTGGATAACAAATTGATGCCATGATCCACTAGTCTTCTTTTATAGTGGTACCTGGATAACAAATTGATGCCATGATCCACTAGTCTTCTTTTATAGTGGTACCTGGATAACAAATTGATGCTATAATCCACTAGTCTTCTTTTATAGTGGTACCCGGATAACAAATTGATGCCATAATCCACTAGTCTTCTTTTATAGTGGTACCTGGATAAAAAATTGATGCTATAATCCACTAGTCTTCTTTTATAGTGGTACCTGGATAACAAATTGATGCCATAATCCACTAGTCTTCTTTTATAGTGGTACCTGGATAACAAATTGAGGCCATAATCTACTAGTCTTCTTTTATAGTGCTACCTGGATAACAAATTGATGCCATAATCCACTAGTCTTCTTTTATAGTGCTACCTGGATAACAAATTGAGGCCATAATCCACTAGTCTTCTTTTATAGTGCTGCCTGGATAACAAATTGATGCTATAATCTACAAGTCTTCTTTTATAGTGGTACCTGAATAACAAATTGATGCCATAATCTGCTACTCTTCTTTTATAGTACTACATGGTTAACAAATTGAGGCCATAATCCACTAGTCTTCTTTTATAGTGGTACCTGGATAACAAATTGAGGCCATAATCTACAAGTCTTCTTTTATAGTGGTACCTGGATAACAAATTGAGGCCATAATCTACTAGTCTTCTTTTATAGTACTACCTGGATAACAAATTGATGCTATAATCGACAAGTCTTCTTTTATAGTGGTACCTGGATAACAAATTGATGCCATAATCCACTAGTCTTCTTTTATAGTGGTACCCGAATAACAAAATGATGACATAATCTACAAGTCTTCTTTTATAGTGGTACCTGGATAACAAATTGATGCCATAATCCACTAGTCTTCTTTTATAGTGGTACCTGGATAACAAATTGATGCCATAATCCACTAGTCTTCTTTTATAGTATCTTTTTCTATACCTGGATAACAACAGCGTGATCAACATTGTGATTATGTACACCATGCATTCATGTAGAGATTGAATTAAACAAATGTCAAGTTTTTAACTTTCCTGAGTATATTATTAAATGTGGTGAATAAGTGAAATTAAAGTCCTACTTAATACCCATTTTTAAATGTGATCATAATGTGTAGTTATCTCTTGAAGGCGCCCTACAACGTTTGGATCCCAAACATGTGGCCCCTGTTGTGTTGTACCTGTGTCATGAAGACTGCCCTGAAACCGGAGGCGTGTTTGAAACTGGCGCTGGATGGGTGTCGAAATGTGAGTGTGACATAGCAAAGCTTGATTGCTGGCTACCATTCTTTGACTGAACAGTACGTTGATTTACAACAAATTTTCTCCATGTACATGTAATACTGGATCCATTCAAAGGGTTCTGTTAAAAAGCTTATCAGGTGCAGTAACTCAGCATGGACTGTCCAGAGTTGCCTCCCCTAGTATGCATATGACGTGAACCTATCTTCTACATATTGACTCATCTGCTTTACATAAAAGTGACAATCAGTGTTTTTCAGGCATACAGTATGTGGATTTCTGTGATATTCAGGTAATATCTATATGTAACAGATATATTATTAGCTGTGAGGTGCAGATTTTTAAGTTGTTCTGTCTGTCTGTTTATCTGCTGGTCAATCGCATTGTTCACATCCTATCTTCTATCATGACTTCAAGTCTAGCTCATGTTGGTCTGCTCTTTGGTTGTACGTGGGAAGGGCTGCCAGCAACCTGCAGATAGTTATGAGTTTAGCCAGGATTCCTCCCCTGGCTGATGTGATATAAGGGAAAAGTTCTTGTGTATGGCGTAAAACACCAATCAAATCAATAAATAAACAAAGAAATGAAAAAAATGGAAAATATTCACAAGACACATACAAATTTTATGAAATTATAACACTCGGAAATTAAGTAGTTCAAATTACAGGGATATTCATTGCATACAAGTTTAGGTTCCAGTTAGATCTCATGCCAGATGTCAAAAAACATATCTGAGTTGTACAACACAGGTAACAGTAAGTTATCAGATATCTCTACTCGTCTTTTTAAACTGTATATAGACCCCTGTTTGGAGTTAAACATCAATCAAAGTTGTAATGTACATGTATGTATGTGTGTGTTTTCAGTGAGATGGCAGAGAACAAAGGGAACTGTGGTGAGACAGGATGATGCTATCATGACACCAGAACAAGGTAAAACCAACAGTCAAATTTTTTTCATCTAGTAGTTTAAACTAATTTTTAAATGCTTATGTTTACATCAGTTTTTAATGCCTAACTTCAGCTTGTATGACTGCTATATATTGATACTTTTCAATCCTGGCACTAGACAGGGAATTGGAGGATTGCTCTGCTCTCATTGTTTGTAGGGATTTGGTGATAGTATGTTGTGGAGAGTGCTTGTATGACTGCTATATGTTGATACTTTTCAATCCTGGCACTAGACAGGGAATTAGAGGATTGTTCTGCTATCATTGTTTGTAGGGATTTGATGATAGTATGTTGTCAAGGATGTGTGTATGACTGCATTATATTGATACTTTTTTTCGAATATAAACAGCGTGACTTCATACCTAGAATGTGTAGAAAATGAAGTGGGCTTTTTGATGTATATGTTTGATCTATGTTTCAGTGCGTGATAGCTGGTCAGAAATCACAGACTTCAGCGATGCTACTTATCCAAATTCTGGTGGAGGTAAAGAAGCTCACTGTGGCAGAGTATAAATAATAAAGCTTTGGTGATCAAATTGTAACTCTCTGTTACATTTGTTGAGATGTCTGTATAAACAGAGTCTTGAGTTGTCAGGCAGCTAACAACTCCAGAGCAAGGATTAAAGCCCCAAGGATTAAAGCCCCATTCTATTCGTGATAAACATAATATTTTTTCTAATCTGTTCACTTTCATTTGTACGTACACTTCTGAATGCTCTGGATAAAATCCCCACTCTGCCAAGATTTGCTTGATTGATTTCATGCACATATGATTGCTGTTTTCATTTCCAGTGCTATTAAACCATACACATTTATTGAAACGTTGTATTTTAATTCATATTTAAGTTGATCTGAGCACATGCCTCAGGTCTACATGTAATAGATATCAAGAAATTACTGTTATGTTTTTATTAGAAATTAGTATAAGTGTGCTAGTGTTTGAATTTCAGAATCAACAACTCAAGCTCTCGCAGCTGTGGAGGAAGCATTCCAAAACCAGTCATCTGTGCCAGCTCCCCCTGGTGGTGGTGGTGGTGGAAACAGTATAGTGAGTGTGCCCTCCTTTTAAAATCTCAAAATAGTGTCGCACCTACCCTGGTCATTATTACTGGGGAGTCTCTAATAACTCCACAACCCTCAACTCAGCTTTATAATAGACATAACAGTTTAAGGTACTCTATTAACCTATTGGCAAGGGTTCTAGTAAGGTGCTTAATGGAGACAGTAACTAAGGAATCAACAGACTCATAAACAACAGACAGTAGGAATTCAACTGAAGAGTTCTCCGTTTTATTACAACAAAATACAATAAACGGAAATGATTTAAATTCGACAAATTTAGTCCAAGGATTCAAATTGGTCTCATTAGGCCCTTATACCTCCCTGGCCAAAGTAAGGATCACCCATCATCTCGGAATAACAAGGTTGCTGTGGCTGAAGGGTAGGGCGCTCATCAACAGCAAAGAAACTGATTACACCAGGGTGAAATATATCACCATATTTGGTGGAATGTCCCATCCATGTTAAAATACAATTACCTCTCCGTTAAAGTCTCAGCTGTCTTTTCATCCTATTGTTGACTGATAGCATTTTGTACAGGAGCCCAGAGACTGTTTTACCGATATAGGGTAACTAGGTCACCTTTCAAAGGCTTCCAAAGATATGACGTAACCATCCTAATTATAGCTGCTGTAGTAGGGATTTCCACTTGGGTCAGTCCATCAACCACTAACCACCCAATTCGGTGGGGGTGACCAACACACAGGTTTAAATACGGGGAAGTCTGTATCCTTTGTTTGATTCAAGAATTATTCCACCAGCTGGATGCACTCGGGACTATAGTGTGATGAGTACTTTAAAACGTCCTTTCCAGGTGTTAAAACTGGATTTGGACCTAGAAACCCTCGTAATCACAGCTCTATGTTAGCCGTGAAATGTAGAAGGAGGAATCACCGGATTTGGCGGTGATGTAATGGGAGTGCCATTTCTGCAAACAAAATTAGCCATGTGCACAGCATATGTCTGCGTATCGATGTGACACCGATAACTACAGTAGTTTTAAGTAATGACTTACGGTAGGTTGATCAGCAGCACACAGCTGTTGTTGCGCCATGATTGGGAAATACTAATGATAATTTTGCTATGTTCGGAGAGAGAATTTTGAATAACCAACATATTTTATTTCGCGGACTCACTATTTATAGTACCCATCCGTGACCTGTGACCCCATAATTCAACCAATCACAACAACAGTATCAGTCACACACATTCTGCATGACGTCATTCCCTATGAAAACATGTACGCGCGTGAGGATTGACCCTGATGCTGATCTTCATCCGAACCAAGTTCTTTCACCGTAGTGAACGAAAATGGAAGAAATCTTGTGAAATAAACTCGCCTGATTGGTATCACATGACACCAACACTGACCCTTTCAGTCATATCAGTCAAAATCAGATATAGAAGGAGTAAGCCACGAACCTGAAGTGAAACTATAAATTGAGACTCTTCATCCTTCGTGTAAGAACAACAACAGCTAGTAGTTAAATAAGAAAGTTCCAGTCCAAGAATTTCAGGTAATCGAAATATATTTCAAGAACCATGAAAACAAAACATGTAACCATACCATGTCATTACAATAGATCCAAGCAAATGGGTGGTCTGAGTACAAACTGATGTGTTGGAAGACTGAAATGTATGTCATTTTTTGTTTTAATTTCATTTTTGTTTTACTCTTAGGTTACAATTATGTAGAAGGCTGGACAGAGTTTTCCATCAAAACCAAACACACTTTACAATATATTGTATATAGAGTGTTGAATGAATGGTCACATTCCAATACATAAGGATTTTGGTGACAAGAGTGACTGCGCGGGAAAGGTTTTTTTTTATATTTTTTTAATCGTCTGGCCTTATTTCATAATAGTGTAGTTACCATTAGTTGCATGTAAAGGAGTGGAACATTGTTATATGTCAGCTGAAGAACACCAGTATATAGTAGGCTGAAGATGGCTGTCAACAATTTTGATTGTTTTTGTCCTGTTAGCTGTGCATTGTGTGTATGACATTGTGATAAAAAAAAAGATAAAAAAAAAGACAAAAAACACTGTGCTAAGTTTATATTTGTAGAAGATCACATGACTGTGTCTTCTCTTGTCTGAAGTGTAATGAGAAGGAATGGACTGTTTTAGGAGAGAGCCATTGGTTACACTGCCCGCCCAACTGTCTTTACATACACAACTGATGATGCCATCCTGTACAACTTAGCAGGTAAGTAATGGGTTAAAGTGTGGCTGGTCTGCAGAGGTGTTACAGTAGATTTGTTAACATTGTCAGGGATCGTTCTGTCTTTGATGGTTAAAGCTCTGACTGACTGCGACGTTCCTGCAGGCCCATGAACAATAAGATTACGTATTCGTATCCAGCTCTGACAGCAAGTTTTAAGTAAGGAGGTTTGTGAGGTTCCTGTGAAAGATTGGTGGTTTAATTCAGACACTTTGATTTCCTCCAACTGTAAAAACCTGACCATCCTCAGGTAAATGAAAAAGTTTTACGCTGTACTCAGGAATATTTCACTTATACAATGGCAGCCAGCATTATGGTGGGAGGAAACCAGACAGAGCCTGGGGGAAACCCGCGCCCATCTGCAGGTTGCTGACAGACCTTCCCACATACGGCCGGGATTTAGTCTGTAAGCTAGAGAGGAACACCCCAGAGTGCAAGTTAAATTTATTCATTTATTTGATTGCCATACTCATGAATATTTCACCGACCACCAGTATAACATTATACCAACTTTGTCTTACAAACTCCTTGCAGTGCAAATTTCAGACACACTGCCAGACTTGTTGGCCATACATCCAAGCTCTGTCATACTTTCTTACTTTCAACATAACCATATCCACCCTTCTTGTTTGTTTCAGTTGGCATGTCCACCTCTGACCCAGATCACCTCAAGTTTCTGTTTGAGGGATCAGAAGATTTCCGGGTGATCCCGTCATTCTCTGTGATTCCTGCCGCGTCCTGTATACCTAACATTCTCTCTGGGGATATCCCAGGGCTTTCGATAGATCCCACAAAGGTATGAATAATTACCTGTAGCGTTTAAGCGACACCAAAATAAAAAAATGCAAAAATAAAATAAAAACAAATTTGAACAGTTTTTTGACATACCCTTGACCTGTATTCTGTCTGATATTTTTTTATGATTGTACTGTTTTTATCTAGTAAATAGTTTGCATTTTCCCCAAATCAGATAATTTTCAAGTTTTATTTTTATTCTTACACACTCTTACATCAATGAAAAAAGACTTATTCTGCCCATGGAACAACAGTTGATAATGGTGTGGCCTAACTTACAAGTACATGTATTTTCTGAAATGACAAAATTCCTGAGAATCTCCTTTGGACATTACAATCCATGTTAAGGTAAATGCTGACGGTGGTATCTCAAAAAGTGCTTTAATTGCTGAAGTTTTACTTTCATAGTCTCCTACAGATGAGCTCTTTGTTATTTTTGCTACCTAATTATTCTTTTTTTTCTTTCGGGTTGGCGATAAATTTCACATTGCATTATGAAGTAATATCTATAATGACATTGATGAGAATGTTGAACAATCATAGATCTGGGTTTGGGATTCCTTTAACTGTGTATATCTGTAATATTGAACACCAATGCACGTTCATGTATGCTTAGATTTTATTGTATATTTGTGACGTGTGGAAGTAATCTGTATAGTGTTGTCTATGTCAAGCGCTTTGAAGTCTCTTCAAAAATTTTCCAACCATGAGTACTAAATGAATAGATGTAACGTTAATGATATACCGTATGTATTTATCTTTGAACTCAAATTTGTCTGTGTATGAACATTGAAAACGGCGTTTGTTACCAACTCGCTGGGTACTTCATTGGTGGCAGCTCTTGTTACAAAAGGACACGCTATATGTACATATTCATCTCCGCCATATGACTGAAAAATTGATGTACAACTGAAAAAAGTCTGACGTAAAACTCAAAGAATGCATATACAGATAAACTATGATCTGACTTTTGTCACTTCTCAGGTCCTGCATGGAGAACAGTACATGGAAATCTACAAACCCATTTCACCCAGTGGTAAACTTATCTGCAAATTTACAGTGGCAGACATTTTGGATAAAGGCTCAGGAGCTGTCATTGTCCTAAATGGTACGCCGATTTTACATTGAATAAACAGATTCCTCTGTTATCTCTTTAGTAGGGGTTTACACATCAACAGTGTTATTGGGTGTTTTATGGGTGAGCCAACATCAAAAAATCCAAAAGTGGAACAAGAAATTAAAACATGAAATTCAAATAATTTTTCTTTGATCTTAATGTTTAGTAAGATTATTTGGTTATTCAAATTAGGCTTTCTGGTCATGTAAATATGTCTTTGACAGGAAGAATTTCTGGGACAGTCTACACAAACAGTTGTCAGTTTTATTTTTATTTCTATACCCTCCCTCAACATTGAAAAAAGATTAATTCTGCCTGTAAAAAAATAAACTCATAAACTGGTTAATGTGTTTCCCTGTGGAAACAAGTGTGGAAACAAATGTGGTTCCTTGTGAGACTGTAGACAGTGAAAGTGGCTGTGAGCATATTGAAAAAAAATTTATTTATTTGACTGTCATACTCAAGATTATTTAACCTGTTTACTTAGAGTTCAGCTTATGAGACTGAAATCCCAGAACTAAATGCTGAGTTTATCAAATTGACAGTATGTATTAGTCATTAAACTTTAGGAATGACAACAATCTTCCATAATTGCACAGATATTTTGATTTAAATCTCACAAATTGAGTATTGACTGTATAAAACAGATGTTTTACGCATTCAAATCAATATACATCTATCAAATGTAAAATACAGACAGAAATGTGATTGGTTTGTGTTACAGTTGACCTTGAGAGTGAGGAAGGAGAAAGGGTGGCGATGAATCAGTTTGCACTCTTCGTGGTTGGGGCAGGTAGATTTGGGGGTCACAGGAACACAGACAAGGCTTACGCCCCTGTGGACCCTCCGTCCCGCCCTCCAGACGCCACAGTGAGGGACAAGACAAGCATTGATCAAGCTGCTCTCTACAGGCTGACGGGCGATAGAAACCCACTTCACATTGACCCCAGTTTTGCTATTATGGGTGGTAAGACAGTATAGTGAGCCGTTTTATTTTTGAATCCAAATTTTTTGATATGTTAAACTAATTAAAGATATCTTGATTTCATTATTTAATGATATCATAAAATGGATTTATGATATGATCTATTCATTTCATGATATCAGAAATACTAACATTTCTTCATGTCTTGAATTCAATAATTGATATCATTAAATTATAAATGATATCTTGAATTCAATTGTTGATATCTTGAATTCTGTTGTTAATATCTTGAATTCATTTCACGATATCATGAAAGATGGTGAATCCATCCCAGACTTCTCTTTGTAGACTGCACATGCAACCTAACCAAAAACAGCGGACGTACATGCATACATAGCCCTAAAAAACTTTTTTGATAGTATTTTTTTTGCCTCCTGTCTTGAGAGTTAATTTTTACAGATTTTTCTGCACTTCCCAGTTTAACATTCTTATGCTTCAAAACTGTCTGCACCATGTTGCCAAAATATAGCATAAACTTAAGGTTTTATAGCAAAAAGATTTAGGAATCTTTTTTACTAGGAATTATAAAACGTTTATGTCCTTCTGTCCATCATATTTAATGATATCTTGCAATGAATTTGTGATATCATGAATTGAAATTGTGATATGTTGACTTGAATGTGTGATATCTGGAAATGAGAGAAGGTTTTGGAAATCATTGAAGACATCAAGAAACAGAGTACATCTACATTTGTTAATATCTTTAACTCTGTTCTTGATTTCTTTAATTCTTTTTCTAATATCTCTAAAGTATTTCATTATATCTTAAAAATGCACCAATATATCACTTAGTGATTTCAAAATATCAGAAATAATTCAAAGATATCAAGAATGAATTTATGATATCTTAAATCATTGTAAGATATCTTACATTTTTTTTACTGATATCATGAAATGATTTCAGAATAGCATAATTTTAAAATTATTTTAACATTTAAAATGTTTGGAATAAAAAGTGAAACGTCTTGCCATGAAACAGTGCGACAATATTGTCTAGAGAATCAATTCATTATTCTTCCTAATACATGGAGTAATAATTTAGATTGAAACGGCCATAACAAACCAGGATAAATTCATTTTTTCAAACTTTGCTTCATAAGTATAAAGATACTATGAGACACTGCCTAGATCAAACAAATGTTAAAATTTGTGAAACCAAACCAAATTAGAGTCAGGTCCCAAAAAGGCAGAAAATTTATTGACCGGTGTGTGCCAGAACAATTTACAAGGAAACAATGACTGTTGGTGACAGGTTTTTGGGAATATTCTTTTTTCCTGTGAACACTTTATCAAACTGTTGGCAGGATTTGACAAGCCAATTCTCCATGGGATGTGTACTTACGGATTTGCCACCAGAGCTGTACTCAAGCAGTTTGCCAATAACGATGTAACCTTAATCAAAGCCATAAAGGTACTGTGTATGTGTAGAAAACATGATGGATGATCTCTGAACAATTGCTCTCTGAATTAAGCAGTTGATGGTGACTTTAATTTAAACAAAATGTGGCTCTTTTATCTATAAGTATTTTTCATTGTGCTTGGGCATGCTGGGTGTGGTGTCATGTCCGGTGTCATTGAAATGGTGCCTTAATGAGGCAGCACTGTAAACACATGTAGTTAATAGTTCCATAGTCACATAGGAATGTGGGAACAGAAGTTAAGATGGAGATATCAGCTAAACATTGAAATTAATATTCAGTGATTGTATTTTACACTGAATGGTACATCAATCTGCATATCAGAAGATTTACTTTTTGTTCAAATTTCACTCATGTACATGCAAAATAAATATGGAACACTCCAGTATAAAATACCACAGCAGAGAGAGTGAAACCACAGCAGTGATGACAATGTGATGCATGTAGATGGCAAATTTTCATACATAAGCAGGAAAGTAGTCTGCTCTGAGTTTACCTCAATTTAGAGTTTTATTCTAATTGTTAACAATGCAAGTATTTAAAAACACTGCAAAGATGTTTGTAATTGAACACTGTACTCATTAATAAGAGTGTGAGATTAATTAGCTTTAGTTGTCATAAAATAATTAATAATTTGAAATAATCTGTTTGGTGAGATGCTGTTTAAGTTAAATGACGTGCAAAGTTTCAATAATTGTAAGTGTCAAAATTGTATTTTTCAGGCCAGAATGTCCAAAACTGTGTTACCGGGGCAAACTCTGCAAACTGACATGTGGAAAGAGGGCAGTAGAATTCATTTCCTGACCAAGGTTGGGTATTTGTTCTTTCATAACACATCATTGTTTTTTTTTTTTTTTTTTTGCTTTAAAATCTTTTTTAAAGTTTTAAAAACTGGATTTTATGTATGACAGGATATGTTTTACAAAGCTGTTGCAACAGCATGTCAAGTGTAGTTTCCATGGTGACATATCTTGTCACTATATGCTGTCATAAATGTTGCAACTGCTATGTAAAACAGCCCCCTGGTGACATGATGAAATTAGCACCTTGTTGGCTATAGTGTCCAGATACTTTGTGTCAGAATTCATTTTCCACTGATGCTTGGTGATGAAGCTTATGTTCAAATCAATCTGCTGCTGGCTTTTCTGTGACTCAACGACAGAAAGTTTGTTGTTTACTTAGCAAGGTTCATGATTCATAGAACTGGACTCTCAGTAAAATACAACTGTTCTAGGAATATAAAAGGCAGGAATATTAATCTCTATATTTAGTTAGTATTTTACACCGTACCAATACTCAGGAATCTTTCACTTAGATGATGCCAATCAGCAGAGCTGTTCCCTCATTCCCACTATGTAAATCGATGACCTCATTTCCAAATATTCCTGACCAACTATTGGAAATATGCATAAAATGGAAGTGGTATTTCATTTCTCATTTTTTGGGCACATCTTAGTTCACTTCCCTTAAAATCTTACTCTTCGTCTATAGTACCATTTCATGTATCTTTTAACGTAATAGTTTTTTTATGATGTTATTTGTTACCTGGCTTTGTATTTGTATCATTATATATCTAGGTTGTGGAGAATGGCAATGTGTGTTTATCAGGAGCATATGTGGACCTGACCAGAGCACCTGCCACTGTAACAACGACAACACAACCTACACAGGTACATGTATATATTTCCCCATTCTGTAAGACAACCCAGAAGCTAGAGGCCAATTGATCTCCTTAGTCAGTAACAGACGGAGTGGCTGAAATGTCCTGCTAATGGAATGGTGTAGGAAAATGCTCGGTTTTTAATCGCTTTCAGAGATGATGTTCATTGGAGTTATATAATTTTCAGCTTTCTAGATAGCGTGAGCATTTCTGTAGACCTTACGTGATGGTTTTTTTTTTTTTTTTCAAGCAGGGCTTAGCGGAGTTCTGGCAGAGTTGAAAACATGGCCTATTTCCCTATGCTTTAACATGGGGTGGCTAATTTGTTTTTGCTCTCAATATTGGGGAAAGTCTAACGTCACGTACATCTTTTAGCAGGAATATTTCATTTGTATGACGGCAGCCAGCATTATGGTGAGAGGAAAGCCAGGGGAGCCCGGGGGGAAAGACATGACCATCCGCAGGTTCTATACTGTGAATATGGATGGCACGATGCTTCAACACCATACTGTTGTTTACTTTGCGTGTTAGTTCAGGTAGCCAGGATTATGGTGAGAGGAAAGCCGGGGAGAGCCCGGGGGCCAACCCACGACCATCCGCAGGTTCTGTACTGTGAATATGGATGGCACGATGCTACAACACCATACTGTTGTTCACTTTGCGTGTTAGTTCAGGTAGCCAGGATTATGGTGAGAGGAAAGCCGGGGAGAGCCCGGGGGCCAACCCACGACCATCCGCAGGTTCTGTACTGTGAATATGGATGGCACGATGCTACAACACCATACTGTTGTTCACTTTGCGTGTTAGTTCAGGTAGCCAGGATTATGGTGAGAGGAAAGCCGGGGGAGCCCCGGGGGCCAACCCACGACCATCCACAGGTTCTGTACTGTGAATATGGATGGCACGATTCTACACCATTCCTTTGTTCACTTTGCGTGTTAGTTCAGGTAGCCAGGATTATGGTGAGAGGAAAGCCGGGGGAGCCCCGGGGGAAACACACGACCATCCGCAGGTTCCATACTGTGAATATGGATGGCATGATTCTACAACACCATACTGTTGTTCACTTTGCGTGTTAGTTCAGGTAGCCAGGATTATGGTGAGAGGAAAGCCGGGGAGAGCCCGGGGGCTGAGGTGCTCAGAATGTCAGCACAGTGACACAGGAGCCTCTCACCAATAAGGTCACTGCGAGTTCAAGTCCACCTCATGCGGGCCTCCTCTCTGGTCGTACTTGGGAGGATCTGTCAGCAACCTGTGAATGGTTCTAGCTAGAGCCTGTTTCCTCCCACCATAGTGTGGACCATCATCATATAAGTCAAATATGTTTGAGTATGGCATAAAACATGAATCAAATAAATAATAAATGAATGGACGTGTTCAACTTCTTTAAGGTTACCGGTATACAGCTTTTGAAGCCCTGAAAAGTGGCCATCATAACAAATGTCTTGTCTCCAATTAACATTGAAAAGGAGTATATTTCGCACTTTCATATGTGAAAAGGTTTAGGAATTAAGGCAGAGGTATACCTCTATCGAATAAATAACTTCACATAATGAAATGGCCTCTTCAGCCGGTACAGGTGCTTTTGACTTGAGCCTTATTCACAGTTGAAGAAGACAAGAGAACTCCAAAGTTTGATGATCAAGATAAAGCATCATCATCAAATATATTGATATCGAGGCAAAAATATCAAGGTCATCATACTTTTCTGATCAAGTACTTGCACCAAATACCATTCTGCTTAAAGGAATGCCTACCTTAGGTAGGCATCACTAAATAGATCACTTAAAACTATACATAAATATACTTTCATTTATTTTTATAGATTTTTGTGAAAAGAGTTTAAGGCGCTCAATTATTTGAATTCTGAGGTGGGGTTTATGGACTATACTATCAGAGGTTAGGAACTCTGACATCACAGGAAGTTTTTCCAACTCACAACACTGAATGTTGCGATAACTCTTTTTACCCATCAGTGAAAGATTACTGAAATAATGTTTCCAAACATTCCTCCCTTCTGGTGAACATCAGGAAATAAGGTGATTTGACATCAGAGTTCCTAGATATTGTCAGTATGGCTCATTCAGCCCACCATAGTTTTCAAATATTTAAATGCCTTTCAACACTCTTAGAAAAATCTGAAAAAATAAGTCAGAGTATTTTTATGCATAGTTTTCCGTTGCCTGTACTAAAGATGAGCATTACTTCATATTTTAGCTTTCTTTTACTTTAAGCTGACTCTAACATGCATTATTTGGATGTGTATCTCTTTGAAGAGCGTTTCCCTTGCCAGTGATGCAGTCTTTGCGGAGTTTTCCCGCCGTATAAAAGCCAGTCCAGCACTTGTGAAAAAGATCAACGCAGTTTACCTGTGGAATGTGACTAAAGATGGAAAGACCTGTGCACAGTGGAGTGAGTATACTGTGTACTGTTAGCAGATCTGGTTCAGGAAGCGCCTGAATAAAGCAATGTTTTTGCAACTGTTCAGAAACATTTCTCACTTCAATTTGCAACACCTGAAAATTAGCAGACATTGACAGTTGGGAACAGTACTGCTGTTACCAGTTACTGGAGCCATGGCTGTTGCCAGGTTCACAGCTGTATTCACCTGTGCCCAGTTACAAACCAACTATATGCTGCATGGAAACATTGAATTAAGGTCTATCTGATAAGCAGCTGAAAACTATACATACTAATGCTTTCCTGTGTTTCTTTTAGAATTTCGTAGGATACCGGTAGTTAAATGCAACAAATTTTCTAAATTTATGGTTTGCTTTAAGAACCGGTGTTTTCGTGAACCTGTGCCTGGGTATTCTGACAAGAAGATTTCCCAAGTCTTAAACAGAGTTTTTATATTGGAATAGCTCTTGTGACTTAAGGGTGAACTCTTCTTACTAAAATAAAAGTAAAAAATAAAATTTGCTTGTAGGTGAATACAAAGACAAAAAGATTGATGTTACACTGGCACTTAACTTACTCTCAGAGAAATTCAAATACAAAAGATTATGAAAATATTTCTCAGCATAGTCTTCAGTTGCCCATAAGATGAACCTTGGCACATTTTTTAGTTTTCTTGCTTACCGGGTAGTTACAAACCATAGAGGAGTACTGGTAATCAAAGATTTTTTCCTCAGAGATGTTCGTGAAAAATATTAGATGAAAAATACTCATATACTACCCTAATTGACCTCAAATTTTGCCAAGAAAAGTGCATTTTTAGAGGCAAATAAACGTCACAAAATATTATTTATGGTGCTGAAACTTAGTTTTCCAGTAGAATGTCATCCCATGTTCCAAGCAGTCCTCAAAACACCTTCTTAAAATAAAAAAAACTCTCAGAATTAGGAAATATGGGCAAGTTTGTTATGGACGAAATTTGTGGGCATTTAGGGTATGTATACAGTGTACAACAGTGATGTAATGGAGTGCAGTGTTTGCTGCAGGCAGTTGGTTTCTGATCAACTGACAGCTGGAGATATTGTTTTGCTCCACTTTTAAACCTTACTATCGTCATATAAGTGGAAAAGTATGGTGTTAAACAAATAAATACATCAACAAAAGAATGTTGTGGTTTTTAGCTGTAGACCTGAAGACAGGAAGCGGGTCTGTGTACAGAGGAGAGCCAAAACAGGGGAAAGCTGGGTGTACCCTGACGCTGGCAGATAGTGACCTGGTCGCCATGGTATCAGGAAAGCTTAATCCGCAGCAGGTAAACAAACTATTTTCCATTTGAATAACTTAACACTTTCCAAAACTGCCAGGCATTATACATACAGCTCAAGCTGGCTTTCTTTTGGTTGGCACATGGTATGGTCTTGCAGCAACCTGCGGATGGCCATGGGTTTTCCTTTGGCTCTGCCTGGCTCCTCCCACCACAGCACTGGCCGTCGTCATATAATAAATAACTTTCACAGTAATCTACAAGCTGAACTTGCCCACAAAATAGCTACACTGTCGCAGAAGCGAGGTTTAGCCATTATCATTCGACAGCCAGTTTCTAAATTGTGAATTTCTCAATTCTCAGTACTTGCATGAAATACTTTCTGAATTGTGAAAGGGTAAGACCTACAGTGGAGGGTTCCAGGGCTCTGTTCAGCTGGGTCATGCCCGATGCCCTAACATGTACAATCTTGGTACTGTCTGCTTTACTAAGGATTAATACTTGGTTTCAGTAGGTGTCGTTTGGTATTTCTGACACTATACTCCAGTAAAGAATCACTTTGAAGTACTATAATACCCTTAACCAATGACGTTAGGTGCTGATATACATGTTTCTGTATGAGGCTTTTAGTTGGCGTTTTTTTTTTTCATGTATCCACAAAAGTGCAGTGGTTAACACCTGGCACCCCAGTTTCCTCCACCCATGTACTGGACTGCCATGATATACTCTAATTCCTCTGCCTTTTTGCATGAGAGCGACTTTCAGTGCAATTTACGCCATTTTCTGATTTGATATGAAATAACTGTTTGAGTTGCACCAATTTCAGAGCTTCAGCAAAAACTTTAACATTTTATCAGTCTTCTCAGAATAATGCTCTCAGACTATGCTCTAAAATAACATCTTGAAGCAGTGAAAAAGTTGAAGAAGTAAACTAAGCAAAGTATTTCTTGAATATGGAATTGAAAATACAAATAATAGCAATGTCAATAATAGGTCAATGAAAAATGTTTATCCACCATCGCATACCAGCTGAGCAAACCTACCGTCTTGTTAATTTACTGGTTTTCATTTCTTTTTCAGGCTTTCATGCAGGGAAAGTTGAAAGTGTCGGGCAACATTATGCTTAGTCAGAAGTTGAGCCAGCTTTTCCAAGACCAAGCCAAGTTGTGAAATGCTCATAAAGTACATGTACCTTGGAGTAAGATGCATGTACCTTTGCTTACAAAATAAGAATGTTTGTTTTTGACATTTTTACATACATAAAATGTATGGTTTTGTAAATCTTCTGAATTTGATGTGGCTTTACATTTTTTTTTCCATCATAATGGACAATGCAGTTGCCAGAATTGTTCAATTCTATTGCATCCAGAGTAGCTGGTACATGCACATGGCTCCTAATATTTTTCACGCTTCATTGGCATAACCAGCTATTGTGTGTTACTGGGTAAAACATTAGTGCTATTTTATGTTCTTCATTATCCAAAACTCAATTTGTTATCACCAGTTCAGATGCATAAATAGTGTTTAATTTGCTTTTCCAATTTGGAATCAAACCTAATTGCATTTGAACTGTTTAAATACCATTAATTCCCACACAGAACTACTGATTAATGTTGTGCATTTAACAATCAGTATTAATTTGTTATATTGTGATCGGTGAGCTGTGCTCAAGAAATGCTGAATGGCCTGTTTCATAATGGGATTATCATTTTATGAAAATCAATCATAATAGTGAAATGATCTTCAAGGTCATATTGTAAATTTACTCACAGTATACATGCATATGTTGCACTTGTGTCCAAGATAATTTTCTGAAACGAATATTTGTCAGCATGTTTGTCAGGTAGTATTCTAGAAAATGTTCCCATATTGAACATGTTTGTCAGGTAGTATTCTAGAAAATGTTCCCATATTATACCCCAGATGCATGTGTGCCATTTTTTAATTAGGTAGAATCACTGATTAAAGATAATCTTTGATTTCACAGCAAGTTCATTTCAGATGGGCTTACGAATGACCTTTTATCCCAGGAAAAACTGGCCATTGTTTACTGCAATATTCCTCAAATCTGTAAAAATTCTTCTGATGGATAAACTTATCAAAGTACTGAGCAGACTTCAGAAGCAATCTGTATTGTTACATATACACAAAATGTACCTTGATGTCATGTACATAATCCTGTAAGAAAAATCTAATGAATACAACAAACAAAAACTAGTTTAAAAGTTTTTTGGTTTTTTATTTTTAAAAAAGATACTGGACCTAAATTTGTAAAACAAATTAATGTTGAGATGTTGTCAGTTTTTCTTGGGTTTTGGAGTATCGTACTTGGACTTGCTTCTGAACCAGAGAAGGAATGGAATTCCGAGAGAAGGGAGTGTCATGACTGCAAACACACCCCAGTCCAACTGAAAACAGAAACGATCATTTAGTCCTCGCAATTTACAGTTATCAGTTCAATACACGTGCACAAAGTTACAGTTGACTTCTCTGACCCAGTGTAAAGGCCGCAGGTGAATTCTGAATTACTAATGCCTCTCACCCACCAACGCTCTGCCAAACTAAATACACGCATGATTAATTGCTACAGATATGTATATGACGTATCAACACTTACTACATGCGGTGAAAATTTCCTGTCAAAATCGCCAAGGTTTACAATTCCGCCCTCTCCTGGAGCACTGGTGTAACCAATCTGAAAATACAATCATTACATGTACTTTTTTAAAAACATACAAATGTGAAAAGAAATTTCTAACTTATGGCTGGCAACATGTGTCCCATGGGCTCTGAAATATGAACATTCCTGTGACTTCATGGAAGACTATGTCCCAATGGACTCCATGTCAGCATATCTAAAAATTTGTTTTGTTTATCTGACTGATGTTTTACACAGTACTCAAGAATATTTCACTTGTACGACAGTGGCCAGCATTATGGTCAGTGGAAACCAGACAGAGCCCGGGGGGAAACCCATGACCATCTGCAAGTTGCTCCCAGACCTTCCCTTGTACAGCGAGAAAGAAAGCCTGTATGAGCCAGACTTGAACTCAGTGACCGCATCGATGAGAAGCTCCTAGTTCATCATTGCTTTTTGAAAAGAATACAAATGTGAAGAGAAATTTATAAGAGGTGTCCAATGGAATACAGCTTTGAAATATCAAATTATATGATAATTGTTCTATTCATAGAAGAGTTCTCTTCCAAGGACTCAGTTTCAGTATGTGGAAAAATTTTCCCCTCACTCGAAGTTGCTTAACACTTGGGGTCCTTTTTTTTTTTTTTTTTTTTGGGCTTGAGTCATAAAAAGTCATAATGGGTAACTTGTAAAAGTCCTTTCCACCAGTTACAAAACAGTTCAAAGCCATATGCTCTCCTTTAATATGTCACAATTATAATGTGTGCTCACAAAATACATATGTACACCAACACTGCAGTTTCACAGAAGAAAACGGTGTGTTATACTGTGATTTGGACCTTCTGTGTAGCTCACCATGAGTCTCCCATTCTCCACATGTGAAACACTCGTACGTATCTTACTGCATAGGTACCAATATATTCACCCAGATCAGAGAAGGCTGATACTACTAGAACTAGCACTAATTCTACAAAGCCATTTCTGACTTCTAAATCAAAATTAAGACCGCATTATAGTTTTTACTTTTATTCAGCGGAACTTGAAATTTTGACATTTGTCTTAAAGGAGGTCGACATTTAAATTTCTTAAGTCCAAAAATAAGTTCTAAAATTGTATGTCAACTTCCCACTGAAGTTAGTAATAGCTCTGTGGAATTTGCCCACGTGTAAGGACGCTCAACATATATGTCGTTCTAACTGGATGGTACAGGATTGTTGTAGCGAAAACTGTACACAACTGGACAAGTTTTGCTTTCCCAGATCCAGTCATCCAGATATATAGATAATTGCTTTATGACTATTTCATCTGTGCCCCTTCTGTAAACCAAGACTGGATAGTAATTATGACTATCAGCTTCAAGAACGCCTACTACATCTGGTCAAACTTATTAAAAGTTTCAAGACTCACCACTCTTTCTGAGCTATCTTCTGAGGGGAGGTAACTGATCTCGGCAGATGTGAAGTTGAAGTATCCAGACTTCAATGGGCGAAGGATGACGGCATGAGTGGTGTTAGTACCTCTGTACACACAGGTTAAGGGAAACTACATCACAATGTAAACACCTCTTCAAGAAGAAGTTTACAACATTGTATATCATCTTCTCTAAGGCACAAGGAAGAATGAGTGTACATGGACGTAGTTTAAGTTAACACAGTATAAATATATTTTGTGCATTTAGTCTTGATAAATTTGACAAATGAACCTACAGGACGCTGTACAATGTGAAAAATGCCAATTTGTTCGCTAGTCTTAACTGGGTACATGTGTATAACTTTGTTTGCACACAAGTGATTTAGATACACATGTACATGGACTCCAGTTCTGACTCCAAAGCATTAAGCCAAAAAAGAAATAATGGGTCCAACAATTTTATTAGTCTGACCAGTGCCAACCTGACCATGATACATTTAGGTGTACACAAATACACCTAATGTGCAGATGACAGGTGCTTCTTTCAGAGGCATTTAGGAATTGGGATGGTATAGATTGACAGAGGCATTACTTATGGATAACAATTCCTAACAAAACGAGCCCTACAGATATCCAGCATCAACCTCCAAGAAGAAATAAATCACCTCAAAACAGCCTTCACCACCCTAAACCGATACCCCCCACAATTAGTGGAGAGATCGATCTGCAAAACCCTGAATCCGACTAACAAGACCAGAAAAACGAGACCCAACCACCCCAATATATATATAACCATTCCGTATATAGGCACCCCGAGCTACCAGATAAGAAGACTCCTGCGTGACAAACTGAACATTACCTCCGCCTCTAACCTTAAAACCCTACTCAAATCCAATGGAAAAAAACAACCAACCGATAGGGAAGAACCCAAAGGATCTGTGTACTGCATTAATTGTGATTGTCAACAGCAATACATTGGAGAAACCGGTAGACCACTCAATATCAGAATTGCAGAGCACAAGGCCTCAGTAGAAAAATTAGATGGGAAATCAGCCCTCAGTGACCACATCAGAGCCCATCCAGAACACCAACTCCAGTGGAACACAGTTCATACCCTACAAAACAACCAGTCAGACTATAAAAGAAGGAAACTGCTGGAAGCCATCATGATCCGATGACACAATCCACAGCTTAACCGAGACAGCGGGTACCACCTACCGAGCGCCTACAATGACCTCATCAGATTAGACAGTGACCGCCTTAAACCCTGAAGCCATTACCCTGAAGTTACTATCTATGCTACATTGTTGCCTGTTGTTGACACCACTCACTCTCTTACTGTATATATGTTGTCTTGTATCTCTGTATGTTCATATGGTTTGATAACGATGTAAGATCCTACATCGAAACGTCACCAACACAAGAAATCCAGGAATTGTTATCCATAAGTAATGCCTCTGTCAATCTACAAGATGATAGGTGTTTAAGAATATTACATAACATAGACAACTCATGGTGTACAACATTCTCAGACAGGTTTAAATGCACAGAAAGGATACGGAGCAATGCGGTCCCACTGGACTTCCAAAAAACCTTTAACTCTCTCAAAATCATCTTTAGGGAAGCTATCATCCTTCAGCTTGACAGCCAGCGCAGCACTTGAAAGAAAATAACATGACAAAATGTTGATTCACATCCAATTTAACAAATGCAAGATACCAGGACATTTTGGTACTTTTTAGTTTAAAAGGGTGCATAATTTAAAGGCATGCCCATATTACAAAATATTATCAAAAACGCCCAAATAACTACTGCCTGATAAATTCAACTTTTATGTTTGAAAAATTTCCTTACATTCATTTGTAATGACTGTACGCATTTTTATAAGTAATTATGATGGTAAAATATGGTACATATTAAGGCTTTTATTTCTGGTTTCTTAATATCTAAAAATATATTGGCCCAAATTAGCCTACTAAAAGGATGCCAAAATTAGGAAGTGTATTTGGCCCTAAGCTACACATCCCTAGGTCTCTTAACGAAGGTGTAACTTTGCATCAAAGATAACTACTATGGTGACATATCTCTACAGTGTGCATTGTCATGAGAGTTAATTTGATATAAGCTGAACCCTTTTCGTAAAACAGACGTGTACTCGACATCTCAAAAGTCATGAAATTTGTGATACTAGTAAATAGCACGTCAACACTGTTGTGTCACTCCAAACTGACGAGCAAACATCAATGAAACTAAACTGTGTAATGGAAACACAGGCATTCAGAGGGTGTGATTATTGTTGCTCTTTAACTATATCTGAATATAAATATATCCAAAGTTATTTAGTACTGAACAGTGAACTGATCACGGTGATGCCTGAAGCATGTTACTAGATATCATGACCATTAAACCGAACAAAACTTCGTTATACTTCAGACACTTATTCTACTCTGTATGGTTACGTTAACCGCCCCCCCCCTAAACACCCCAAATAACATGTGCTTCTAATACTTACGTTCCCCCAACATTGTAAATTTTGTATTCTATTGTTAAATCTTTTCCCTCAACCAGATATTGGTTAAGGATATTCTTGGAGACCAGAAGTCGGGCATTAGTTTCTTCCTCAGCTCTGTAGCCAATAAGGCACATCAAGGTCATGCATAGTGTCAATGCAACAGTATTCATCTGCAAAGACAAAAACCATGAAAACGATTGAATTTATACTGTATTAAAATTTTCTTCACAATAAAATACAAATAATAATAAGAAATACAACTAACTTACCCTATGAATGCTCACATTAAATTCCCAAAATATAGATACTTTACTCGCTTTTTCAGTGAATAAAATGAAAAACATAAATATTGAGGTTCTGCCGTGGACTTTTTGAGGGCACAATTATTCTTCTTAAACATGCTCTGTTCTATTTTTCAATCCAGACAAGGATGACATCCCAGCACAAAAGGTGAGGGTTTAGGGGCCGCCTAGATTCCAGAAGCTCTGGGATGTTAGATGGCTGGAGATGCCCTGAAATCGTTTTACGGGGCATGTGTGTACTCTAGATCTTAAATTGGTTTGATGTAACTTTTGAGATAGAAAGAAAAAAAAAAAACCCTTTTTCTTTTTTCATGAAAAGTGTTATGGCCTTTGGAGTACCGGCCATACTGCTTCTGATGCCACTGTATATGTACATTCATGTTGAATGTAGAAATATTGCAATCAAGAGCAAGTTTAGCAACTACAAGAAATTGATCACACCACTGTGCTCCAGTTTGTTCTATTGGGTCCAAAAATTCCACCATATAACCTCAATTATAACTGCATTTTATTCGCTGTAGAAAGAAAAATCATGAAAACCATATCTGGAATCACCATAAATTAGTATTTTTGATGACACATATTACATATATATTTAAAGTTAGTGTGTTCTTCTTCTTGTAAACCTAGCAGTGGGCTGTACATGGCAAGGCGGAGCTAACGGCAACCTGCGGATGGTTGTGGAGGTCCTTCCACCATAATGCTGGCTGCTGTGCTGAACTTAATGTTTTTTTTTTTTTTTTAACTTTTGCTTAAGATATTAAAACTTCAGTAAGATGTGCCAGTCTATTCTGCTTAGATGCAAACTTACATGTAATCTATATTCATTGGACATATGAATTGCTGGGAATGTGTCTAATGGGAGCACTGTACAATTTCTTGTGAGAAAAAGTGACATGGACCTAAAAAGTTGTCTCCTGGCTTAGTCCCTCAAGGTAGCCTGCTCAGTGGCATTTCCAAAAACCAGGGGAAGTTCTGCTTGGTGTAAGACAGCACAGCGATTCAAATCAATTGAGTCAATTCACTGAAGAACCAGCCTTTTACAATGAACATCTGAGAAGGGGCTAAAGGACTACCTTAAGTCCCCAGCCTTTTCCCATATGAAAGGGTAACTTTAAAGTGCAATTTATCCAGGTTTTTAATTTGATTTTAAAGATAAAACTATATTAGCTGGATTGGCCAAATGTCACAAAAAGTATAATTTTATCAGTCTACACAGAATAATGCCCTCAGAATTTGCTTGAATGAATACCTTACAAACATGCCACAGGTTTGAAGAATTACATTAACAAAAGGATCGATCCAACTGTTTATCAAGTATCATAAGATACATGTGTAAGTCACGTATATTATTTTGTTTAAATCATAATTAACGACAGACTTTAAATTAATGTCTCTAATCTGTTCCACACGGAGCAGTTTTTGGCTTCAAAAACACACCCACAGAAACACCAGTGTCACAAAGATCATTTCACGTCCAAATTTCGTGAACAACTAAAGCCACGTCAACGCTTAAATGTTTAATGGAACATCACTCCAAATCACTTAAAATTAAAAATTTTGAGGCATTCAATTATTTCGTGCAAAGGGTGCGTTTCTGATTCACACAACATTTACACAGAGAAGACCTAAACACCTCAAATTACTCAAACAAGACCAATGTATCACTCACCGTGCCTGCCACGATACAACCTAACCCGGAAAAGAACGACTGCGTGGATTCTGGGATGCCAGGTGGTTTAGTAAGGGACCGTCTCCAGGGGGCGTCCATTGTTAACCGAAAGGACTTACCATATGTTACCAGATAACATGAGAATTTCTTTTCTCTAACCAGAAGGTGGAGAGATCAATAGCTTGTGCGGCAAATACAAAGGTCACAATAGAAAAATTTTCTTTTTGTGTTAAAATGGATCCATTCAATGCCCTGTTTAATTCTTTCTGTGAGCGACTTTGTTTAGTTTACATGATCATGATTAAATCTTTCATGCAGCTTTGATGTATATAGGCTTAACATTATTTGTCTCTCATCAGCATGATGTAATTGGCCCAGGTCTTAGTTTTCCACATTCTGAAGAAGCCTAGGAGAAACCACATATTCTGAATGTCATCAGCAGAACAGATCTGAAGATTAGAATGAGTGCTTGGGGTGTTGTACTTAACAATTTTTCAGTTATAGGACGACAAAGGAGTCCTTAGTGTGCATGTACGTGTAATGTACCTCCATGTTACAGGACAGATTTCCACCGCTCTTTTATCTTGTGCTGCTTCACTGAGACAACTTACCGAAGGCAAGTAAACCACCCCATCCGAGCCATTATTGTGATACGGGTCAACCAGTCATTGCACTATCCTCTTAATGCTGAACGCCAAGCGAGGAAGCTACTTCCACTTTTAACATCTTTAACCCAGGATTGACGCTAGATCTAATATCCTCCTCTATCAACAGCCATCCATGGGTGAAGAAGCCTAAGGGAAACCACAATTATACTGAATGTCATCAGTTACTTATGGCTTGAGAATATGGTTGGAGAAGCCCAGGGAAGACCACATATCAGGGTTTATGTTTCATTAAAACGGTAGCTGTCAGGTTGTCAAGGGAAACCACACAATTATGTCAAAGTCGACTATTTCACTAACATGCGCTATAGCTGTCAGGTTTATGGCCTGACACAATGGGAATTAAACAAAGAAGAAGCCACATGTTGAGTGTCTGAATTATTTCACTGGCTTATGGCTGTAGGAAATGACTGGAGAAACCCAGCAGGAAACCACAAACTGAATGTCTGAGTTACATGTATGTCATTCATGAAAAAGCTATCAGGTTTCCTATTGCAGGAAATGCCTGGAGGAGTAAGAAATAAATAAATGAGGCTTTCTTTAACTTATACTAAGAGAGGATATGCCCAAAGGATACCACAAATAATTCATAAATTTCTCCACAGCCAAGCGTACACAATAAACCTTCATACACATATACCACCTGTCTTCCATGTCAGTTGTTGAAAAATACATCTTGGTAAACGCAAACATGCAATATCAAACATCATTTGATATGCAAGAAATATTTAATATCATATCAGCATTTTGCAATACATGTCCCTGACCGCTATGAGCCACTGAAGTAGGTAAAGGCTATGTCACAGTCGAAATAAAGTGTAGGGGTGCTAAATTTTAACTCGATCTGCAACATGCTATGGTGGTGCCATGTGCCAAGTTCCACATCAATATGATGAACTGTTTAAAAAAGAACGGTAAAAAAAAAGTTTGAAATGTCCAAAACGGGCATAATTTTGACATAAATTGCACGTTGAGAGCTGAAATCTGAACTTGTTATGGTGAAGTGATGCACCACCGTTTCAATTCAACGGTCAAATTTTTCCAAAATAATTTCCGAACACTAGTATCACAGATGGAGAGCAATCTACTATATATGTAAATGTAGTTCCACTGCCCTCCCCAGAGACCGGGAGGAACTAATAATATAGTGTGAAAACTGTAATGCCCAATTACTTAGATTAGATAAAAGACTACTGACATATAAATAACTGGAATTGATTCCAAAAGTAATGAAATCATTAAATCTACATTATTTAAAGTCTTGTTTAAATTAGCCATTTGATTTTGATGCTTATAAATACACACCTGAGATCTGATTAAATAGCATATTCACCAAATTCTTCTTTCTACAGTTATACAGACATTGTATCTTTGGAAATTAACGCAAAAACCCTCAAAATTTTAGAACAATTATACAGACCATAATAAAGCTGAACATAAGCAATGTGTTCTATACATTTGCACATTAAAACTTCACAGTCATGCCAACTGAATAATTTACAAACACATACAATTAGGCAAATATATGCAAACAGAATAATTTTTACATACTATGTATACATGTACATTGTCAATGGTATGAAAACAACATAATCATTTTGCATATTGAGAGTCACATTAACTCTATATGTAGACTTTTTAAACTGGCTCCAAAAGTGATAACCTAGTGGACACAAATAGACAGATGTAATATATTAACACCCTGATTATTGTAGGCCCTATATCTGATAAAAAATTCCTCCATGACAATGGAACTCATTTTTCCGTATTCCAAGAGTTCTACTGGTCACAGAAATGTGTTTTGAGGTCTGTTTGGAAGGTAGAATGATATGCTACTATACAGAAAATATACGCACCAACAATACTTTATTACCTTTATATGCCTTCAAAAATACACTTATTTGAGTAAATTTTTAGGACAATACAGTTTCCAGTTATTAAACTGATGAATACTCAAGAATTTTTCACTCACATGGTGGTTAGTTTTATGGGTGGAGAAAACCTAAGTGGCTGGAGTACCCTGCTGACCTCTGGTAAGTTCAAAAGTATCACCACAACTGACGCAGACAGATACATCACGATGTATAGTAACACCCTGATTGAAACAACCGGATTCATCATATCCTGTATGCTGCATTTCTCATATATATACTGCTTTATGAAAAGATGTTTTGGTAAGAAGATTTCTAATCCACTGATTATTTACACTGAGTAAAAATACTTAATCAAAAATGAATATACTGGTACGTGTAAATCATCTAAAATTTCAGTCATATTTAAGTTTCACAGGCTGCCTGTTACTGAGAGCTCTATTAATCTTTAAAAAAGTTTGAGCTTTGTTTGGAAGGTAGGGTGACATCTACTGGAAAAAAGCTTTCAGCTCCAAAAGTAGTATTTTATGACATACACATGTACTTGTCTCTAAGAATGCAGTTTTTTGGTGAAATGTCAAGAGTGTCAGAAAAATCATTATTTAGGCCGAGATCTGATGGACAGATGGGGGTAATTACATATCCATTTTCATTAGTATGATAAAAAATAATCGCACTGGCAAAAGTATCAGAGGTTAGCAGTCATGTGAATCCAGGACCCGATCAGTTGATGAGCTATGGCCTGCTCGGGAGGGACAAACAGACCCTGTGGATGCTGATTGGTCAATAACTGGACAACCTCAGCTCGGCTGAACCAACGGGCATCCTCCAATTCATCCTTATCAACCTGTTTGAATCAGAGAGAAGAAAAAAGAATAGTTGCTTGTTTTTGGCAGCTTCGATTGAAAGCGATGTTTACAGATAGGGAAAAACAAAATATTTATTTGATTGATGTTTTACGCTGTGCTCAAGAATATTCAAAGCAAAATAAAGTCTCAGGAAAACAACTCATCCCATTGGACATTCAATACGCTTTCTGTGAATGGTACTATGTCCTTACATGCATTATGATTGATTGATTGACTGACATGTTCAATTTGTTTCATTGGTGTGGAAGAAATCCGAGTACTCCATACTGCAACATTATACACACAGGCCTTACCTTGACCTCTGGTGTGACACCCCACCCTGTAACACCACTGATAGGCCTTACCTTGACCTCTGGTGTGACATCCCACCCTGTAACACCAATGACAGGCCTTGCCTTGACCTCCAGTGTGACACCCCACCCTGTAACACCAATGACAGGCCTTACCTTGACCTCTGGTGTGACACCCCACCCTGTAACACCACTGACAGGCCTTACCTTGACCTCTGATGTGACACCTCACCCTGTAACACCACTGACAGGCCTTACCTTGACCTCTGATGAGACACCCAACCCTGTAACACCTCACTGACAACCCTTACCTTGACCTCTGATGAGACACCCCACCCGTAACACCACTGGCAGCCCTTGCTTTGACCTCGGATGTCACACCCCAACCCGTAACATCACACTGTCACACATTACCTTGTCCTCTGATGTCATACCCCACCCTGTAACACCCCTTACCTCTGCCACCCTTACCTTGACTTCCGATGTGACAGCCTGTGCTATACAGCCCAGCATAAGGACTGCAGGGAAGGGCCAGGGCTGACTAGAGTGGTAATCTACCCGTCCCACCTTCACCCCACTCTCCTCCTCCACCTCACGCCTGCATGTGTCCTCTAAACTCTCACCTGTAACCAAAACGCTTATTGAGATCTACAGGTAGCTCCCATTCTAGACATTCTTTCTTCTCATCCTTCTATAAATGAACATGTGTCATACATTTGCCAGTAGACTTGATTCTAGTGCCCGTGAAACAACAATTAAACACTGGAAAATAAATAAATACATCATTGCCAGTGGTTTCACATTCATATTCTATTGGAAGGGAAAATGTTTTTTTTTATTTATTAAATACTTATTCAAGAGGAGAGTTAAATTGTTATATGGATCAGTCAGCAAGGGCTTTTAGTACACCATGCTTGATGTTTGCTTTAACCGTGACTGGCTTACCAAATCACCTTTCCATATAAATTACGCATATAAAAGCAAATTTATTCCCACCTCCCACTTTAATTCTCCTACCTGGTTCCATATATCCTGCAAGGCAGGAGTACATTTTCGGAGGATGACGCGACCCTCTACCCAACAAGCAACTCTGTCCATCAGGGGAGACAACTAGCATTATCATAGAGGGATCCACACGTGGGTAACATGTATTATGGACACCTGCAAAAACACAAACCATGATGGACGTAATGTTATAAAAAACTGATGCAATTTATTGGTCAAGTAAGTTCAAATACATGAAAAACAATCATAAAAAAAACAATTACCAAAAATAAAACACACATGTATCATAAATGCCCCTTCAATTTATTCATGAACATAAATCACCATGAAAATACATATCTTGACTAATAAATTTATTATCATGTACACCAGATACAATCTGCTAGTAGTCTTAGTTTCATGTACCTTTCCTGCTGCGACAGTCAACATTATCACAGGTTCTTTTGTAGCCAGCCTCGTCTAAATGTGTCGTGCTGCCACAGGTTGGGCAAAATTTGTAGCGATCGTGCCACGCCAGGAGAGACCGCGCTTCACTGAAGATTCCTGCTTCAGATGGCTCAAGCTGCATGGCTCCTGGCATAGGAACAGACAACACATTAACACCTTCCACTTTCCCAGTTATCAAATCCTCCACACCCGATACGTCCATAGCAAAACATGTCGGCAAATCATCTTCAGGATGCTGTGAAACTCCAATGTCTACTGTCGGTGGACTTCTTTCCTGGCCCAAAAGGATTACTGCCGGATTCGATGGCAAATGGAATCTAATGTCCTCAAAAGTAAACCTGGCCAATCTGTAGCGTCCCCTCCTTCTTGATGACTTTGGAACCTCTATCACTAACGGTTTTAGGTCAGTGAACAAGATATATCTGGTGGATGTTTTCTGCATTGTGTCCTCAAGCCACGCCTTGTTTTTTCGCTTCTCCGCTGCTCTGTTGAGCAGATTTAGGGAGAAGTAGTTACGGCAGTTCTGATCCAGCCTCTGCTCTTTGGTCTGTGAGCGCAGAATGTCGGCTGCACCCTTGTGGTTCCAGAATGTCGCGATGTCCAGGGCAGTCTGACCTGAGGGGTTCAGAGCCTCCTTGTCACACCTGCATATTACAGTACTTCATTTACAAAGTTGAGCCATTATGCTCAGATTTTAACCAGCTGAACAAGAATAAATACATGTATACATGTCCCTCTGATGTACTTATCTACATTTGAGAAACAATGATTTTGTCTATTTTCTGAGGGCAGCTAGATGTTTAATGTTACCTTTAAGTGAGAATATTTCACTCATAAGACACTTGGGCACATAGGTGGAGAAAACCCTGATTTCCTGGAGTAAACAACCAGTCATTAGCAGGTAACTGGCAAATCTTCCGACATGTGATGCACAGATTTTCACAATGAGAGAAAACATGAAATATTCCAGTGTGTATTTCATTCTTTGTTCATACATTATTTTGTCAACAGAACAAATCGACAGATCACGTCAGTGATGAAAAGAATTTCAGATTTGGTGACAAGGCTACCAAAGAGCTTGCCTATACAGATATGTGCATGCAAAACTTGAGTTGATTCTAATTATACACAATACACTAGTTCAGGAATTCAGTAATTTATGGTACTTTATATGCACACACTGAACAAACAACAGAATATTCCCCTCATGCTACTGTACTCTACATGTGTGCAGACTCTGAGCTCAATACCTGCTGTACTTTTTACAGGTGAGCTAAAAAAGAAAACACAGTTAATGAAACACATCTATTACCCTTGTTCAAGTAAAGCTGAAATAACTGACATGTGTCCATTTCGTGCTGCAAGCATCAACCCCGTCCAGCCTCTGTCATTCTTAGCATTAATATCAACCATACCTGAAAAATATGTATTATTTAGCACATCAGAAAGAACTATTAACTTTCACATACATTTGGCACAATTTTAGCAGCACATGAGGGATCCCTCCAAATAAACTATATACTAATTCCATGAGTACAGTACATGTAGCCTAAGACAATAAAACATAACTCTACATTTTACTAAACATGCTAAAGCATTTAAAACATTTCTTAGCTGACTATCTCTATACTCTGGAGCATTATACATTAATTTGGCACAATCGGATAGAATTGATCAATCAATCAGGTCAAGGACTGCCAATTTTTTAATAGTTGACAGTGAATAGTTGGAAGTTAATTGCTAGTACCATCAGATTTACTGTGAATGTTATTTCAAAAAAACAAAAGCTGACCTTGTTTCCAGATATCAGTGTATTTACATGTAGTGGACAAACCTTTGATCAGGGTCCTGACTGTGTCTACGGTTCCGCTCGAAGCCGCATCAAAGTATCTTTCTAAAGTCTCACCCTCTGCATCACTTGCACCATCCCCAAAGTTCATCTTGACTGTTAGTAGTACCCTGTCAGAAATTAAATTTGACATTTAAATATCTCCAATACATTACATACCGTACCTGGTATTCTGGTGAGAGCCGTTCACATCGTCATGGTGATTGCAACATGACTTCAGATGAAGATTACGTAGTCAGTGTTCAGCCTGTAAGATCCATAAATGTTATGACAAGGCCTTTATGAATTTGCTTCATTCGGCTTATATAAAAAAAATCCGGCACATCATTACGGTACATGCTTTAGATAGGCCTAGATATACTAATACAGTACCGGTACAGTAAGCGAAAATTAACCTGGGAAAACTAATTTTTCTGAACTGACAATAGGCCTTTTACAAATTAAGCATGAGTGCTTGGTATGTATGACTGAACTAAATATCCTTTGCACATCCTTAGAACAATGGGTTTAGGCTGTACTTCAGCACATGTACCGGTAGGCCTACATTACGGCAAATGTTGCGGGCACTGTTATCACTATAAGCCTACTAGTCTAGGCTACTCATGATTACAGATTCGTGCGAGCACAGTTAAACTGTGGTACATGTAGTCTCAATATTGCTAAGGTAACTGTCTCGCCTTGTGGAGATTTTCTGGCTGATAGGTCTTCGCAAAACCCTAGACCATGACGAAGCAGCAATCATGTCATGACAACCAGGTTAAAGTCCAACTAGTTTAACCCATGAAGTTTGACATGTGCTACATTTCTACCAACACTCGTACCTTGACCGTTAACGTCGCTGGACATAGCCAAGGGGAATTTTTCAAATGAGATTATCATGATCAAAATATATTTATGTATTAGTCTTCTATAAGTAATAAGCAAGGTAGGCTGTTCTTTGGTGTATGTAGTTCAGGCAACAGTGCAAAACGTATCAAAACAACGACAAATTTATTTTTTCATTTTAAAAACAGTCCGTGTCGCTTACACATTTTAGTCAAATTTTTCAAGTCACCCGATACCTTCTCTTCCTCCATTTCTAGAGAGCTCACCGGTAGTTTCGGATTCACAAAAATCGCTAAAATGGGTAAGGTTTGGGACTTGAGTTTTATGCCAATCATTTTTGTATTTATCTTGGTTTTGTTGTACGATTTCATAAAAGATGCATCGCAGTCAATGTAGTGTGTAGTCAAATATTATCAGGCGGTCAGGTTCCTATTTTTCTGAATGCTATTGTGAAACGAGTTGACAGCCAGGTAGTGCAACGTGGCTCACCCAATAAATGAAGTGCAGATGTCAACAACAACACAAGTTTACTGTGTGACCTACAAATGAAATTGCAGACTTCTGAAATCCGTTCTTCAGTAAATTCGAGTTTCCTTAAAGCAACGTATGCATTTGATGCTGTTCTTTTAAAGTTACATTTTTGAGATCATGTAAAGAAATCACCGTGACCCGCCTGAAAGTGTGACGTGTAGGCCTATCAAGTATCATGATAACTAGGTAGTCCAGTGCAGTATGAATATGTGTTTTGTAATTCTGATTTGAGACGGAGTCCTATTATCTATCGCCATGTCTTCTATTTTACCTGTCTGCTCATCAGCAACATGAAGATATCGCCCAAAACACCATGAATTTGGTAACGGGGTAACCCCGAAAGACTCCAACTACTTTTCTTATACTGGCCAAGCATCGTTGGAGTCTTAATGCTAGCAGCAGTGTTAATTTCATACTCAATGGTGCAGTGGGTGCCGAAAGCAGGTCTTTAGGTTGGTGTCTTTCATTTGCATGAGACTTGTTCGATGACAAGGATAATCGGCCTGGACGTTTGTTTAGTACGAAATTAACACTGTTAGCATTGAGACTCCAGTAATGCTGGGGCAGTATAAGAAAAGGAGTTGGCGTCTTTAGGGGCTAGTTACAGGGGAAAACTAGCCCCAGGTGTCTGTTTCAACTTTTCACGATCAGGGCGTAATTTAGTCTGCATGACGGCACTTTCACTGTGATACTACACTAGAGTGCCGTCATGCATCCTTATATTTATTTGTGCTGAAGTGATGCCAGAGTTCTGCAACCTCAAACTTCAGGAACTTATAGTTTGTCTCCTGTCAAAATACAAACCTCCACAAATATGCACGCTACAAGTCAGGTAAATGAGTACATTTTGTTTACTTTCAGCATTGCCAAGTGGAATATCGGCTTTGATTTCATCGACTCTGACAATCCTGCTGTTTGCTGCGATGCAGATGTTCAGGCACCAGTTAGCTTCCACAGAGTATTTAACAGTGGCCGGTGGATTCATTGGCTCCCTCTTGTTTATTTTAATGCTGACTGTATCCTTATGGATGTGATTACATGTTTTCATTTCTCAAGTCTGTTTGTAAGGTAGAGCTGCGTAAATTTATGAAATACTCCACAGGGAATAACTACAAGAAGATTACAAGCCCAGTTCGCGAAAAGAGATCATATGTAAATCAAATGTAAAACATACAATTGAGTTTACAATTAATTGGCAAAATAAGTTACTTAATTTCCAATTAAATTGGCACATCTTTGCAAATATTGTTAAAAATTACTAACTAGTAGCAAAGTGTTTCACTTAGCATTAATTTTGAGCCAATTATAAGTACATGTATTTACAACTATCATATCTTACAGTCACAGTGCAAAAGGGTGTTGATTGTAAGTTAGGGCTGGGCTACAATTATGTCTCAGTAGCTTGCAATCCTTTCTGCGCTCGGCAGATAACAGATAAATAATAATTTACAGAATAAAACAGTTCTCAGTTCGTGCAATACCATCCCATTAGCATACTATTAGTTTGTCTGTGGGGCCTGTGAAATAGCAGCGGATGTATAAATTTTCTACACCTTACACATATATGGACATGGTAACTCAACACACTCTGTGGGTCGAAGACTACTTGAATTGTAGCAAAAGACATGCTACTTTGTTGAACTAGTGGCATGCCACTGAGAACATTTGTGTGACTGGCATCACACCTACTGAAGCTTAGTGATCGCTCAAGCAAAGGCCATTACGCCTCTGACCAATGCTTTACCTTAAATATCCAGATTTCATATATGGCATATCATATCAAATCAAGCATATCATATTTTAATATTAAATAAATATAAACATATTTCAATGTGGATGTGTTCAAGTACATGTATATCAAACATTTTGAATATGTTCAGATTATCAAGCAAACAGTATTTCCTTAATACAATACTAGGCTGTTGGAAACTTTGAATCTTCAGCATTTGGCAAAGGTTTCCAGACAAAACTTTTCCCAGAAGGTAAGGTGATTAGGGTTAATATTCACTTATTGGTACATATATATACTCCACAACATTAGTCATGATTATAGACATATTGTACACATATCTTTACTCCCTGTGTGCTTCAGATTGCAGGTATTGTATTAGTATTACAAAATTTGAATACAAGAGAAAAGCTGAAATAAATATTAAATCTATGTATTAATAACTATACCGGAGACTTTAGAAATTCTCTATTGGTCTGGAAAATAATGTAAAATTCTTTATCTATTTGATTGGTGTTTTATGGCGTACTCAAGAATACTTCACTTATGGTGCGGCGGCCAGCATTATGGTGTGAGGAAACCAGGTACAGCCTGGGGGAAACCCACGACCATCTGCAGGTTGCTGGCCGACCTAGAATTCCATAAGAAGTGTGACAACTATTGCAGCACGTATGTGAAGGTATATATTAAATTGTGAATTAATAGTGTAATGTTTTTGGGTATGTTGCAAATATTTATTATCTATACATCAGTTAAATCCCAGTTTCTCCTTCACTGATAAAAATGATATCTTCACTAGTTAGATATCACTTTTGTTATTACATTTTGCTATTACACTGCTGGAGACCTTGACCCTTGACCACTTCCGCGCAATATATAGTTGGCCAAAAAAAAAAAAGGAGTTAGAAATTCTTCATGTGCTTAATTTACGTAAATACCTATATTGCATTAGCATTAAGCACCTTTGTTGAATGTATAATTACTTGCAGACAGCGTTGAAAACTGTAAAAAGGGTTTGTAAGCGTGAACGAATGCAGCACGTATGAATAGAATCAGAAATACGACAAAGATGGCACATTGCTTATTTTTTCATGAATGCCACAGATAAATTGATACACATCTATTTACATGTAGAGAAAATGTCAGGATATAAATAATAAATAGCATATTGCACAGTGACGGTTGAATACCACACATATTGTTCTTATGAAAGGTAGAAATGATAACCAGCTTGACACTTCGAGGCTTGTGGGTTATCATTTCTCACTCAAACAATATTTATGGTATTCAACCTTCACTGTGCAATATCCTCTATATATTCCACATTTGTATTACAAGATTCTATAAAAGGCAATGTAGTGGTAGTGATATTTATGCTTCAAAGAACAGAGGGCCATTTCTTAAGACACATCAGAGGTAAAATAACGAGATGTATTCAGATTTCCAAGGCTTTTGCACTAGTAACATGCACAAGTAACACTAGTAACTGTTATGATGGCATAAATTGTTTGACTGAAAGTTATTATAAAGTAATATACTTGTACTTAATACCATTCTTGCATCTTTGATTTTGTTCTTTTCGTTTCAGTTATACTTTGTTTAGTTGCTGCAATGTTTGCATCTGGGCTGGTTCACAGGGTGTGTGCAACAACTTGGTACGTACTCACATGTACGCACAGACTGACAAATTAACACTGGCCAAAAGATAACCTTTCTGACAGCAGTAATCACATCCTAGTCTCTGTCAGCTGTTTAATGTATTTCACCTAGAGTGTGGTATTATGACCAGCTATATATGTTAGAGAACTGTGTAACTATTTTACTGAATAATAATGAGTACATTAACTGACAATAACCCTTTCATTTTCCAGTATGATCTTTTCCCTGGTGGCCCTCTATTATATGAACAGAATAGCACTGACAAAATACGCGCCAGTTGTAGCCACAGCTACGCCAGCCAAGAAGAAGAGGAACTAAAGCAGAGAGGAGACATCCTGTTGATACATCTTCATCGATCACATCTTGTTTATCTGTACACATTCTGTAATAAATGGTACTTTACTAGGTTACTACTAGTAGTCTTGATTTGTTTTTCATTTTGTGAACAGAAACATTGTGTTTGTTCTGCTTGTTACATCTGCAAGGGATTTGCTCAGTGGACAGCGGGTTATATTGGACATCTCTAAAGATAGGGTAAGATTTGTGATCCACTGGCATCTAACTGGAGTTCAGTATTACATATGCTTTTGATACAGTAAGCCTACAGTGTCAAGGCAGTAGACTATAAAATAAACTTCTTCGCTCACTGGTCCATATTCGGAAGAATCTTGCACTGATCAGATTGTTCATAGTAATTTCAAAATGATACAGAAGACAGCTACCATGGTTCACAGACTGGAGAGCCTGTCTTGTAAGCAAGAGACTGCACAATCCTGGGATGCTAAAGATGAAAATTTTTTAATTCTGCAATCTTGAAACAGGTACTCCCTCAGTGTTCAGCATAAAAGGACAGGCCAAGTAACAACCCAGTGTAACTATATCGCGACATGAATCGAGTCATATTTGTGTCTCTGGTGTGGTGTTTTAAAACGCAAAGTAAACATACCAACAAAAACAGGAGGCTTGTATCCATTAGTCTGTTCAGGTCAAAACCAGTCTGGTTCAATAAAGCTTGATGTGGAATTGCTGGACCATTCAAATGCAGTAGTACCAAGGAGGGTACACTGAAATTCCTCAACTTTTTCACATGATGGTAAGATGGTTATTGAAGTACATGGAAATTCTGAGGGCATTATTCTGTGCAGACTGATAAAATTAAACTCTGTTAAGCCCAGAAATTGGCCAGCATGAATGGTTCCGAAACGTCGCTCCTTGAAATGCGAAAAGGTTGAGGAAATATGGTAACTTATTTTCCGTTAACAGTTCAGTAAATTCATTGAATTGGACAAGGAATTCTCCAGGTCCTTTAAGACTTTTAAAAAAAGACGCCGGCGCCCAGGCAGTCAACGGCTTAAGCGACCGCTTCTTCTAATGTCCAACATGAACGTTCTTACAGACAAAGTTGGTGTGTTTTACCACCATACTGGGTGTACAGTTGAAGCTGACACCGGATTTGTTGATATACATGTACTGAACAGTACAGCTGGGGACATCCGTGTATCGTTAACTATCAGTTAAGCCACGTGTCCACAGCTATAGTTTTACTCCTTGGCTAGACAAGATGCCAGTGAATCACGTGCAAGTCCATGTGTAAAAAACGGGTTCGTCATTAACATGTGGACGGTTGGTGGTGTACATGCGGAACTCCAGTTTCCCCATCCTTTGGACTGTCATCGTTTAAGTTAGAAAGTCTTGCGAATGGTGTTAACATAACGAACAAATATTTGCACGATTTAGTACTTTCATCTGGTGTTGCAGGCCTATATATTGGGGACAAGTGGTGTCATTATAGATGGGCTTTGTATACTTCATAAATTCACGTTAACATGTTTCCTTCGTGAAAAAAGGGTATAGAGAATTGTACCGCAGCCAGCTAATATAAAGTGAAAAAAAAAATGCATGAAATTAATGATCGTAGACTACCATTGTTAATTTATTTTCACCTTCGTGAGGAAGAGATGGCTTCGGCGGCCTAATGGTTAGAGTGTCCGCCGCCGGAAGTCGGGAGATTCGGAATCAAACCAGTATCGGGTCATACCAAAGAATTTAAAATGGTACTTGTTGCTGCCTCGCTTGGCTGCTTAGCACTGAAAGGTTAGAGCAGGGATTGATTGGCCCAGTGTCAGTATGAGGTGACTGGGTGGGGCGCCATGTCTGGTGTCTCCGGCATGATACTTCGGTGACGGTAGCGGTTTCGCAGCATGGACTCACCCTGCGACAAAAAGACACAGTATATAGTACACACACACACACACACCTAATGACTCCTCGCGGTCACATGAGTGAAAACTTGTTAAGTACGACGTTAAACCCGAAGCATTTATGTCTGCATTCATGAGGAAGGAACTATAATAGTCATTTCCGTGTATAACGTGAGCGTACTCTTGCCAATGTAGGCATATTAATTATTCCAACATTAAATACGACGTTTGGGGTGGTGAAAAAAAAACCAAACCAAAAAAAAAACAAAAAAAAAAACAAAAAACAAACACACACATCATATCTAATTTTCCCTAACGGGATTATTAATAAATGATGAATGAAGTAATTACCAGATTGTTTTATTATATCACACACGGCACATCTCTACTGCAGCCTTGAGGTCAACAAGAAATGCGAAACTACTGAGGATCACGCCTGAAAGTGGGCTTCTTACATTAAGGCTTACTTTAGGGAATTTGGCAAAAAAAAAAAAAAAAAAAATCAAGTCATTCTATAAAGAAATAGGTTTACCTTCAATTAAGGCACCTTGTTACGATATTTACTACACAGAATATTCAGTTTATGACAACAGCACAACAACTTCAAGGACAGAAATAAGCCACATCCCACGCATTGGCTTTTGTTCTTATTTGGATTCACCGGTGAGGTTTCAGCAATTATGGCGTACGTAGGCCGACGTGGTTTTGCCAGAGTCACCCAGAAGTCTTAAATTTCAGTTCTTCATAAAAATGATGATAAAAAGGCTTGTAGAAACTGCGACCCATTGCCATGTTCCTGACGAACCTGCTGACGAAGCGGCCCGGAAATTAACGAAAATGTAAATTATTCAAAGGGATGATATAGGCTAGGCAATGCATTCGATTGTTGTTTTGGGTATATGTATTTGTAATATTAATTGTATTGATCTAGTTCCTGAACCACATTCTGTAATACACAACTATATTTAGTGCCCGGTTCTGAATGTAGAACTGTAAGCTGCATGTATGAGCGATGAGAACAATCTGGTGCAATTCGAAGCGGCAGGAAAAACTGGCCCCAAATCTACATTCATTATTTTAAACGTATTTCTGGACTATAACAAGCATTTCAAACAAGATAAAATATGGTGGCCTTTTTCAACCACATCTTAAGATCTTAATCTTACATGTTGTGACGTCACATTACTTTTGTCTTCCGAATTTTCCTTATTTTTCTATAAAGAGCATTTTGAAAATAGTTAATTTTTGTGAAATCATCTCTGATGAACTCTCTGAAAATAATTGATTCTGCGCCATTTTTGAGATGGAAAAATATTTAACACAGAATTTTAAGTATTTCTGAACACAGTTCCCTATTACCTTTCATTTGAGGAACTTTCATTTTTCTTCACTTCATGAACGCCTTAACGGGGCCTCCGTGGCTCAGTCGGTTAGCGCGCTAGCGCAGCGTAATGACCCAGAAGCCTCTCACCAATGCGGTCGCTGTGAGTTCAAGACCAGCTCATGCTGCCTTCCTCTCCGGTCGTACGTGGGAAGGTTTGCCAGCAACCTGCGGATGGTCGTGGGTTTCCCCCGGGCTCTGCCCGGTTTCCACCCACCATAATGCTGGCCGCCGTCGTATAAGTGAAATATTCTTGAGTACGGCGTAAAACACCAATCAAAAAAAAAAAAAAAAAAAAAAATGAACGCCTTAACAATGTAGCGGTAATGTATTCATTGGGCAGCAGTATCGACCTATACTAGGCTGTACAATCGAGGTCGCAATGTTTTCTGTGTACTGAAAGAAATGAAAAAAGGGACAAATTTCTGAAAGTCATGCATGCCACTTAGACGCAAAATACACCGTCGTTTCGTCACAAATGACAGTCCATTAGTTACAAGTTATGTGTACATTAATTGTTTACTCGCAGTTTCAAGTTGTCTTTGCAGGATCACAGATTGTATTCATTACCGGTACCGGTAGGCCCTAATCTGAATGTAGATTATAATGTGTGGCCTAATGTACGTATATATACATTGCACATTATAATCGAATTTCATTCTTTTCTTGCAAGTTTCAACATACAGTGTTCAGTCCACGTTTACGATGAATGTTTCAAAGGTGTATATTGAAGTCGCTATGTTCCATATCGGCCCTCTGTGGCCGAGGTGAGTGTAGCGTGCCAGCGCGGCGCAATGACTCAAGCAGGAACCTCTCACCACAGCTGCCGCTGTGAGTTCAAGTTCAGCTAGCTCACACGGTATTCAAGAATATTTCACTTATACGACGGCGGCCAGAATATGGTATATGGCGGGTGAAAACTTGGGCATAGCATGGGAGAAAAAACATCCCACCATCCGCAGGATTTTAGGACTATGAGACCGCTACACAAGCCTATAATTAGTGTATACATAGAGCAGTTTGTGAATATCCGTGTACGTATTTTAGCTTAAGTAATTTATTGAAATTGGATCTAATCACATTTCTGATCATATTTATGCATAAACTTATCCAAATTTTCCTCAACCCATAGTCATGCAGTGTACTCTCACTATTGTCCAAACTACTCACCGTACATTTAGCCGATCAGTTTAGCAGTAACAGAAAGCAGTTTTATTTTAAACGGGTATAAAGGCTACCATGGAGGTATCTGCACATTTGTAGTTCCATCGACTGTACTAAAATGACGGACAGCGTGGAGATTTATAGCTGTACAAGTCCGCTTCCGCTATTTATTCTAGTCGGCATTTTTAACGCGGTCTTACTTGCACCAATCACAACACAGGGCCGCCACTTTTAAAGAGTTTATTACTCATGCGGCGGCGCGGACGAACAGTTCAAAACAGAGGAACGTTTGGGTGAGAGGAAATGAATATCAGCTGAACATTTAGTTTACGTGAAGGAGCCCCAGTTGTTGGATTTCGGTAAGGAACATTTACCGCTGCTCACACGCATATTAACACTTCCCTAGCTTGAAATTATCAACGTCAAAACTCGCCGACTCAAAGGCGAGAAAAAGGTTTCCACAGCACACACTCCTCAGTCGCTGACACCATCTTGAGCAGCTACGAACGTGTCCCATAGTGGAGCATTGGGAAGAGACTTCAAGCTCCAGCTCTGCTGTGTCGTTATCATACACTGAACAATTTGAAAAGCCTAAATCAATCACATGATGAAAACAAACTCATAAAGATGGTGGATTCAGGAGGGTAGATCCAGAAAGTATCCTTTTTTGTCATTTTGTGTAATATTGCCATAGACAGTTTTTGGTAAGGTGAATTAAAGAACAGCGCTAAGTTTATTACAGAGACCACACAACTGATGTTGATTTATGGGAAGTTTTAATGTGCTGTGAACAGCTGTAAATGTTCTTTACTGTGGGGCTGTTTCACACCGAACTCATGCAACTGCATTTCTTGAAATGAGAGTTAACTCACTCCGCGACTACTGAATGTTTTACGCCAGTGTTAGCTGATTTACAATTATTTCTTGGTTCACAGAAAATGGAAAAAAATAGATTAGTGTATGTATGTCATGTGCTGACTTCTAGTGTCAAATCAAATTGTGCTACTGTAGGAAATCTTTCAACTGAATTCAAAACTACAACAACTGTTACTGTAATTCTTCAACTGTTTTGCATGATGGCAAGGTGATTATTCAGGCAAATTCTGAAGGCATTGTTCTGTGTTAAAATTATACTTTTTATGAAACCCTGAACCTGGTTAATCCAACCAATGTAATTTTGTCTCCAAAATCAAATAAAAAAACATAAAATGCACTTGAAGTTGCTCTTTCATCTGCGAAAAGGTTGAGGAATTAGGGTAACATAATGCTGGCATACACTGATACAGACAGAACTGACTAAAAGCAAACAACTGCACCGGCCATTACAAACACCATCCATTCAAACCTAGCTGTGTCTGCTGTTCAGTTTCCTTCCTTGCCCTTGGGCTTCAGAAAATGAATTGATAGGTCTAATCATCCGTTCTCATCCAAGTGGAGCTTTTTATAGCTCATGTAGTACATGACATTTGTAGTTTAATGTTACACTGCACAAGTGTCCTGCAAAATGACAAAAAGGTTTTGCAGGATTGAAAAGTAAGAGTTTTGTAGTAGAGGACTTACATTGTACATGTGTCATCATCATGTAACTTGGCTTGTTATTCATGAGCTTTCAGGAGATTTGTGATTTCCATTTACGATGCTTGTGTCAAAGCATATAATTTTCACAATCTACGTTGGCAGCTATAGGTTAAGCTTTAGTATGGTTTACAGACAACTTTCAGATACATTCATAGCTGTTTTAAGTAATGTTATCTTTCTCTTTTTTCCCCCCTTCAGATTCAGATTGGGTAGGTGTTTAAAATCACATTTTAATATTTGTGTTAATTTGCATGCATTGTTCCCTTGTTTGTGAGAGTTTGGCAACACCAGTTTGAGCTTTGTACATGCACTTTCAAACCATTCATGTGGTAAAACTGTGTGTAATAAAAAGTCTCGGGACTCTTCTCTGCAAAATACTGAAAGCTCAGAATCTTCCGAGGTACACATGGGCTAGTCATTTAGTTCACGGTCAGAGTGGGTACATGGGAGATACTGCTGCTTGTCAGTGTGGTTATGAATATAGTGGCAATAGTGCTGTGACACCAGCGTTCAGGTCCTTGTATGATTGTAAAGATCACAACCAGTTAACACCTTGCCGTGAAAAGTCATCAGTTACAGAGTGAGAATTAAAAGATGCCTATGAAAACTAAAACAAAGATCGTGTTTCTGTAAAGCCAAATGAAGAAAATTATGCCCAAGAATTTATTATTATTTTTTTTTATTTTCCTTTTTGGGGTATTTTTACTCACATTAATTAACCCTCTACATGTATGTTATGCATATTTTCTGTCAGTGGTTGGATTTTTTGGGGTAATTATGTCATCGTTGAACTTGCTTGGAGCATGAACACCCTGAAGTGCCCTGAGACCAGTGAACCTTGGTAGCTATCGTGATGAACCTGAGCGTATTTAACTACTCATTCGGAGCCATTTTGTTTTTCATTGAGATTTTCTTAAAGTAAACAATGGAATCATTCATAGATATTTCCATTATGTTCAGATATGGTTTGTTGTGTCAATTTAGCTGGTCCAAAAAGAGTGGGATGGTTTCAGGCTTGAGCATCTTCTGATTTCCATGTGACATTTTGAGAGGAATGAACAGGGAATGCTGTAAGCTGTATGCTGTCACTGTCAAACTCCTCCATTAAATGATTATAGATTTTTGGTTCAAACAGAAACCGTCATGTATTGAATGACATTTCTTCCATGTTGTGTGAATTTACATTGTTCTCTGTTCACTGATATACACTGGACCTGATTTGTTGTCGGTAGGCTGCCAGCCCTGTACACATGTTATATATATATAGTTTAGACAAGCTGACATAATCAGACACTGCATGGGTTTGCTCTGCCAGCTTAGCATCCCCTCTGCTCCCCGCCCCCTCTCCAATTCCGCAGCATGATTGTAAAAAAAGTCAAGCTTGAGATATTCCTGTAATTCTGTGACTATTTCACATGTTTGCAGGATGTTTATTCAAACATATGTAAGGGTGTTATTCTGTGTAAACTTGTAAAACTCCCCTGAAATTGTTTTTTTTTTCCTCCAAAAATTGAAATAAAAAGGCGCATAAATCACACTGAAAGTTGCTCTTTTACATGTTTATGTGAAAAAGTTGAGGAATTACATGTGCGAAAAAGTTGAGTGCATTTTTAATGCACTTACAGTGTGACCCAATCTGACTGGGTGACCTCCAGCTTTGGAATAATGGTATTGAGTAATCTGAGGGTTACTTTGCCAAAACTACAATGTATTACAAAACCCCATTCCATTGTTTTCACATTTACAGCTATTGTTACATCTACATCTATCATGGAAGGGGATGAGAACATTGGTGTTGTAAATTCTCCAAGGTTAAACAGAAAGGCAAATGTTCTCCAACCATCAACAGTCCACAATATTCAAGGAAGTCCCAAGGTTTGTCATTAAGTATATGTACTTGTATCTGACACTCACATGTACATGTGGTTTAGGGCCAAATATATACATTGCCATCTAGGCCCACATGGAAAAATTTGTAAGTGGAAAGGTCTTCCAGCAACCTGTGGATGGTCGTGGGTTTCTCCACGGGTTCTGCCCAGTTTCCTCCCACCATAATGCTGGCCGCTATCGTATAAGTGAAATATTCTTGAGTATGGCGTAAAACACCAATTAAATAAATAAATAAACACGGAAAAATTTGTTTGTTTCTTGTGAGTGTTTCTGGAAAATAAGGCTTTTCTTTTTACTTTCCATATCAATAAGTGAAAACAAAACGTAATGATAAAAAACAGGAAAAAATGATACAGAAAAAAAGATGTCACAGGGATCTGGAAGACGAGCAATTTTTTGGGAAGTTAAACCATCTGAAGTAACTCAGTTGGTGTTGCTGCTGTTGATGGGGAACATTTTGTGTTTAAAGGAGAAGAAAACTTGAAAACATGACACTTTAGGCTGAGAAGAGCACATTTTTTTCTATCTGGTGGTGCCTGCTGCATAATTTTGCCATTTTTCTTTGCCATACACGTAAAGCCTGAATACGGCAAAGCTGGAATAAATCGCCGAGTCTATCGCGTCCTCCATCATTAACACCCTGTAATTTATGCTGGGGGTGTGTTGCCTCTCAGCCAATGAGTCGTTAGAACTGCCGGCTTTTTTGTGTAAACTCGCAACCTATGTCCAACATTCCGGTTTCCCGATCGTCAAGCGGAAAACAAACTGTACTGTATGTTACCGCCTGGGAAGAATGGTCTTACTGGAAATGTGCGAACTGCACTTTGGCAGTTTCCGACAGCAGTTCTCTTGCTAACACAGAAGACTTCAGGATTTGTTCTTAAGCAAAATAGAGTCGCCCACACCGGATGTTGGCGCAGACTTTTGATTGATATTTAAATTTTCTTCACCTTAAAGCAAGTCAGCTGTAAGATGTGTAATGAACACACCATTCTCTTCTGTCGTGCTGACAACGTTTGTGAACTTACCGTTTGTTTATGAGGCTGAGCATGACTACACAGAAACACTGAAATGTCAGAGAAAAACAAAATAGTACACAGCTTGGACTGACTTGTTTTTATGCATGCTATGTTTCCCATTAGTTCAGTTCACAAATGTTAAATTTCCATGAACAGTTATTTTGCTGTTAATGGTATTGCTGAACAAACATTTTAAAGATAATGTGTTGATGTTGACATATTTCTGTGACAGTGTTCAATTGTTCTTTGTTTTATTTTTTGGTTATCGTTGCTGTATATATAGTATACAGGCATACATTGTATGTAGTAGTACCACATATATAACAAATAAAGTTTAAGGAACAACTGATATTGTTTACTTTGTTCTTAATGTTATTCCAGTGAGAATAATTATCAATTTATTTGTACGGTGAACTGTTGGTACATGTAGTACTGGTGTACACAGTGAGTATAAATATCAGTTTTAGTTTATTTAACACATTTTCGTAGAAAACTTTACTTTTAATCTACAAGATTTCCCAACTGAACTGGCTTAATCTGCACAGACTTGTGAGACAACTGAAATGCTGATTCGCCTTATTCTTAGGCCATTGTTCTATGTAAACTTATAAGATTAAAACTTTTTCGAAGCCCTTAATTTTGTCCTCCCAACTTCACCGAAATTTGGTCTCCAAATCAAAATTTGCTCTTCCTATGCAAAAAGGTTAGGGAATTAATGTACACAATTTGTGATTTGTTCCTTGTACCAAACTTTCTTTATCTCTAATTTATTTTTTCTGTTATATTTGATGTTTGTTGTGACAGAAGTTGAGTGAGAGTCTTAAGAAGACAGCCGACCCTTTCTCGGTGATCCGTCAGTTGGATGATGATGAGCGATGGGTAGAGAGGACCAGTATCATCACGAGACAAGATCATGAGGACAACATTGTATTTGCTGCACAGATCCTCCAGGACCTGCTAGATTATCTGCCACTGGACAGGTGGGTTTTGAGAGTAAAACCAAAGGAGAACGTACATTTGTTAACGTAATTTTGCCTTTGCAAGTCTCCAGTATGCGACTGTTAGGTTCTTTTCTTTTGAATCTCAGCAGAAAGTAGGTTACTGGTTTACTTGTTAAGCTTGGCATGTATACAAGAGCTTAAGACATGACTCGACTCAACTCAGGATCTCAGGCTATGTCTGGTTTACTCCCACAATTCTGGTCACCATCGTGTCAGTGAAATATTGTTGAGTATGGCACATAACGCCAATCAGATAAATAAATATATGAATGTTCTGTTCATGATTTATTGTAGAGATGGGTGTAGTGGTAGCCACGATAAGTCGCCGGATTCACGCTGTGAGAATGGTGGTGGATGTGAAAATGTAAAAGTTGTTGCCACTACATGTTTGCAATCAGCTGAAAATAAGACAGAGGAAGCAGTTGTCAACAGGGTGGAAGATGTGACAGATTCAACCTCTCAGAATCCCTCAACTAAAACAGCAACTTCGAAGGACTTAATCCGCGAGACATCGGATGACATCATGACGAATGCAGGCTATGAATTTGACTTTGACAATCTCGATGAAATTAACCCATTTCAGACGTCAAAGCAACTTATGAATTCCCCAGTCATGAAAACATCAGAGGAAAAACCTGTCAACTCGAATACTGAAGATGATAATTGTGAAAAGACAGCCGAAGACAACATCAACAAAATTGATATTTGCCTTAACTTAGATGAAGTAGATGAAAACTTGGATCCTTTTAAGTGTAAATCCAAGATTATGAATTCACCAGTTGGTCCTGCTCAAGTGGGCGCTAAGTGTTGTAACAACTTGGCCATTCATCCTGAGGATGTACTTACTGAGACAAAGTACCTAGATTGTTCTGCTTCTGAGCCAACGAAACAGGAAGTAGATCAACGGGGGGATTTTAACATAAACTCACACGAGTTCACGATTGATTTGGATGAAATAGATGAAACGTTAGGCACATTTAAGCCATCCAAGCAGATAGCTAATTTTCAAGGAAAAGACAACGAACCAGCCACCTATACTATAAATCTGGATGAAATTGATGAAAATGACCCGTTCAAGCCAAAGTTACAGTTATGTAATTCCCCAGTCAGTGGTGGGACGGCGCATATTGCAGGGAGCGATTCGTCACATGACCCGTTCAAACCAAAATCACAAATTGCCAACACCCCCGTGAAAGAGGCTGTGTGCAGTTTTGACGAGGTAGATGGTTTGATTGAATCCTTCAAGAGTAAAGCCGTAATTGTCAATTCTCCTGTCAGCTCTGTGAATGTTAACCAGGTTGAAGATCCGGGCAAGACCAAGTCGATGGTTGAAAATATGCCTGTTAGTGCTGTGAGATCAATGAACGCAGAGGAGATTGAAGATCCATTCAAGACCAAATCTATGATTGCAAATTCTCCTAGTAGTGCTGAGCATTCAGTGAATACTGAAGAGGCTGAAGATCCATTCAAGACTAAATCTATGGTTGCAAATTCTCCTCTTAGTGCTGCCAGATCAGTGAATACTGAAGATGATGAAGATCCATTCAAGACTAAATCCATGGTTGCAAATTCTCCTCTTAGTGCTGCCAGATCAGTGAATACTGAAGAGGTTGATGATCCATTCAAGACTAAATCCATGGTTGCAAATTCTCCTCTTAGTGCTGCCAGATCAGTGAATACTGAAGATGATGAAGATCCATTCAAGACTAAATCCATGGTTGCAAATTCTCCTCTTAGTGCTGCCAGATCAGTGGATACTGAAGATGTTGAAGATCCATTCAAGACTAAATCCATGGTTGCAAATTCTCCTCTTAGTGCTGCCAGATCAGTGAATACTGAAGATGTTGAAGATCCATTCAAGACTAAATCCATGGTTGCAAATTCTCCCCTTAGTGCTGCCAGATCAGTGAATACTGAAGATGTTGAAGATCCAGTCAAGACTAAATCCATGGTTGCAAATTCTCCTCTTAGTGCTGCCAGATCAGTGAATACTGAAGATGATGAAGATCCATTCAAGACGAAATCCATGGTTGCAAATTCTCCTAGTAGTGCTGCGAGATCAGTGAATACTGAAGAGGTTGAAGATCCATTCAAGACAAAATCTATGGTTGCAAATTCTCCTCTTAGTGCTGCGAGATCAGTGAATACTGAAGATGTTGAAGATCCATTCAAGACTAAATCCATGGTTGCAAATTCTCCTCTTAGTGCTGCCAGATCAGTGAATACTGAGGAGGTTGAAGATCCATTCAAGACCAGATCCATGGTTGCAAATTCTCTTAGCAAGCCTGAATGTCAAGACACTCTGAAAATAAGTGGAGACCCATTTAAAACTAAATCAAAGGTTGCCAATACGCCAACCAAATCCCCGAGAAAGGTTCATTTTCAGGATGGGGAGGGCTTTGAAGGGCTAGCAGAAGTAGATCCTTACAAAACCAAGAGTAAAGTTACAGACTCTCCGAAACAGTCCCCAAGTCGAAAGTCTACAGAGGGCAAGACTTTATCCCCCAAGAAAGCATCTGGTGATGTACAAGCTGATCCGTTCAAGTCTCACAACCAGATTGGCAATTCTCCAGCGAAGACTTCCCAGAAATCACAGAGTGCCACATCCACCTTGAAGGAGAACACACAACCTAGGTGGCAGAATGCCAACTCTATCAGTAAATCACCCATCAAGTCACCGAGTCAGTCCCCCAGACGTGTGGCTAGTGCTACCCAGTCACCCAGGGGTCTTCCCAAGGCCTTCCCAGCCAAGTCACCAAATCGATCTTCACCACTCCGGTCTCCATGTAAGAACTGTTCTCCTAATCGCAAACCTGTCTCACCGACAAAACTGCCTCCAAGCCAGTCTCCATTAAAGATGGGCACTCCTCACCAAACACGTGGTTCACCTACAAAACAGCCACCAATTCGAGCTCCAGCGAAGAATGGATTTCCCATTCAAAAACTTGCTTCACCTACGAAATCGCCACCAATCCGGCCTTCATCCAAAAATTGCTCTGCTGCTCAAGAACTTGCTTCTGCCGCTGTCGTGGCACCTGTTTCCGAGCCCACTCCGGGGTGCGACACAGCTTATCTCCCTGCCTTGGTATCAAGGGGTGAGGGATTACCATTGAGACCACATGACCCATTCTCAAGGACAAACTTTCACCTTTCAGACATTACTGAGGAAGAGTTTGGGGAAGAAGTGTTCCAACCTGCTTCAGAAGGTAACCTCTTTATAAAGCTGTAACACTTTCATCATTGTTCTAGCTGAATAGTTTGGGCATCCTTATCAATCACGAAACTTGTATTTTCACATTTTTATGTATACAAATAGCTCAAAATTTATGTCATTTGGGATCCCAAACCCCTGACCCTCCAAACCCTTTTGACAGGTTCAAAAAAGTGCTAAATCAGGTCCTGTTTAGGGAATTTTGAAGTCAAATTGAAAATATATATAATCTGCTTAATGTGCATTATTCAAGAAAAAGTTGGTCTTTCCAAGATAATTTTGAGGTAAATGTGCATGCCATATAATGGGATAAAGATTTATTTATTTATTTATTTGATTGGTGTTTTATGCCGTACTCAAGAATATTTCACTTATACGACGGCGGCCAGCATTATGGTGGGAGGAAACTGGGTAGGGGCCAGGGGAAACCACGACCATCCGCAGGTTGCTGGCAGACCTTCCCATGTACGGCCGGAGAGGAAGCCAGCATGAGCTGGACTCACAGTGACCGCATTGGTTAATGGGATAAAGAGGTGTATTCATAGATAAAATTTACAAGGCAACAGGAATGTTTTGATTGCAGACCGAGAAAGGGCTGCATTCTGTTGAATAGTGTTTGAGTGAATTTGTAAATGTATCTGTCACAAGAGGTGAATTGTGACTTATCAATATATTTATCGTGTATTAGGCCAGTTTAAATGGTTGTTTTTTAGGCAGCATTTAGGGTATAAAAAACAAACATTTAAGATCTAACTTGTGGAAAATGTGAACTATCCCAGCAATTTTTACTGTGGAAAAGTCTTGAAAAATGTGAAATACATCAGAATAAGATCAAACAAAATATAAAGATAAATTGTGAGTTTTATTTTTATTCCATTTTGGATTGTTTTACTGATGAGTTTGCCCACCCCGTAAGACACACAGTATAGTTGATGTTGCCTTACTGAATTAAAACATAATTATTTGTCGTCTTATTTGAAACTGAAAACGTGTCTTCTGTGAAACCGAAAACTAGTCTTTTGTGAAACTGAAAACTTGTCTTCTGTGAAATTGAAAACTTGTCTTCTGTGAAACTGAAAACTTGACTTCTGTGAAACTGAAAACTTGTCTTCTGTGAAACCGTAAACTTTTTTGGGGTTCCCAATTTATAATTTAGTTAAAAAAGATGTTGAAATCATGATTCATATCTTTCCCTGGTTGAATCAGACACTGATAAACACACCAAGTAGACTGTAACTACATTGTACCATGGTCCTAAAAGCTTGCAACTGTGGTTACATGTTTCCATGCTAGTTACAGTCGGCTTGGCCTACAGCAGCTTGGTGAAGCATCTTTTATTGTATATTGTAGTGCATGCAGGCTGCAGTGTATGTGTTCAGACTCCATTTGCATGTATATGTACATTGAAAAATCTTTGAAGGCATTATTTTAAATCTGTAGCAATGTGATGTTTTTTTAATTGCAGTGTTTGGAAATACTGCTTTTGATACATCTGCCTGGGACATGCTGGAGAAGGTGGGCAGTGGACAAGTGGTATGTTGTAGGAGTTATTTTATTAAGCCTCCTTTTGATCTTCAGACAATTATACATGTACATACATGCAAAATAAAAAATTCCTAAATCCTGAAGTGAACATAATTCTAGCTCAGGGTGAATCCACTTACAGAAAACAAACCTCAGCTATCACCATGGTGACCACTGAAACAGCCTTCTGTGAATCCAATTACGGGACACAACTCAATCTATCACCATGATGAACACTGAGTGTGCATCTGATGATTCCAGTTACAGAACACAACCCATGCTATCACCATGGTGACCACTGAATCTGCCTTTGGTGAAACAACCCAGTCTTTTACCATGGTGCACTATGTTTTGCTGGTTGTAGACCAGTTTCCATAACTCTATTAAAACTTGACATTGTATCAGTGAGAAAGTGGGAAAAAAATAGTAAATAACAAGCAAGAAGAAGTAAAATATGTACCTTAGTAAATTAATGATTTCACTATTTTCTGTTTTATTTAAGGCACCATACTTGACAAGGGATTCATTGTATTATAAATTTGATCCCCTGATTAAGCCCCGTCAGTCCATAGCCAGAGGTGCAGGTGAGTGTGACGTGACTGTGTTTGCACCTTTCTACATGTACCTGCTTATTCAGCACTTTTTTATGAAGCCACAGTGTGTCAGATGATCATCTTTCATATCAGTAATGTATGGGACCCTCACTCAGTACAGACGTTCTTGTAATGGTTTTTAACTTATTATTTTACATTGGATTCTTAGTTCGCATCATGTAGGAAATTTTCATGTGTTTTCAAAAGTGGTTTGCATTCCAATACATGTTGCATCCATTGATTTTTCAACATGTGTTAATCCTTTGTTGTAAAAAAGTTGACCAAAAGTAAATGTGAACTTGACTACTCCTTTGGATGCTTATACCCATGTTTTTTTCTTTTGTTTTTTTTTTTTTTTCATCAGATTTACAGAAGCGTATATCATGCATGATGGGCCAAGCAAAGAGACAGTCGACACAGTTGATGTTTTTAGGGTAGAGTGAACAAATACTTTTAATGTATATATATATGTGTGCATGATGTAGTGTTATTACTTAACAGTGAACAATTTAAATTGTGGTTTTAAATGAATAAATGTTTTTTTCATTGTCAAGAAGGAATATAAAAAATAACTTGAAATTGAGTGTGGGAAGTGTGGACTAGCCCCACAATTTTTTGCCATCCACATGTTAAAAAACAGGAAATGATTGGCCCAGTGTCAGTTTAATGTGACTGGGTCGGCTGTCATGTCTGGTGTTTTCAGCTTGGTATGGCGGCAGCACTGTGGTGGTATGGACTTGCCCTGCCACAGCTTGGTTTGGTGGCAGCATGGACTTGCCTTGCCCCAAGAAGACATAGTATATGTACACACACCTGATGACACCTCTTGAAAAATTGTTAAGTACGACATAAATACGTATGGATATATCCATGGAAAGTCGCGGATGGGTGCAGAATTTGTTGAGATGATAGCAGATTTGTGGAGAACTACTTCAGATGATACTAGTACTGTAGTTAATGTTTTTGTTTGCAGAGAGGAGAATCTGCTAGGGTCACCAGATCGTAACAAGGCTGACAGCGTAAAGCCAGACTCCGCTGAACGAGTCCGCAGCTCTGTGGATGACATCTTCGGTAGCAGCAGTCCAAGCATGGATAACAGGGTAAGTGTCACATGGAAATTTTCGGGAACCAATGTACTTTTGAACTTTTCAGGCCATCACAAAACTGTGAATTACTTTTTCATAATTTTTCCCTCAAAATCAGGTCCCTTTATGGCCCTATAACTCAGAAAATCCCTTTATTAAAAAAGCCAGAAAATATGATTTATACGTACAGTTTTATGAAGGGGGTCACTGATTCTCCTTGGGGGGTCCCACTCTGCTCAAGGACTTTTGTTCTAACCAGTAGCCTGCACCAAGGAGGTTTGGAATTTGCGACCAGTAGGGGAATTTTGAGATCAAACTCTTTTGTTGCCAAAGGTAAACAAAAGTCCTACTCTTCCAAAAATGTTATGGGGAACATTTGTTCATATTAATTTACTGGATACTCCCCTCATTGCTGCTGGCTTGTCTAGCCTTGCATTGTATCGTTTGATAGGTGCATATGCTTGAGGTTGTTGGTTTTCTCCTCTGGTCTACCTCTAACCGTAGACGGAAATGACCAAAACTATTCCTTTTACTAATGGTGGTGGTTGAAGAAATTTCAGCTGATTTTGATGGAAAATTTTCCTTTCTCTGTACAGAGTTATTAAGCACATCAGAAAATGACTGTGGCCATTTAGGTTGTTTCCACCACTTTTTCTAAATAATTCAGGGTGTGTTATTCGTTGTCTTTTCTGTTAAAACTGACATTTAAGTATCTGAGGCCGATTCCACAAAGACATTTCTGACTTAAGTCAAAATTTAAAAGGTTGTCACAATGTTTAATTTATCGGTGATACAAGTTAAAATTTTGACATATTTGTCTTAAGATAACATTGATGAGGTGGCAAAAATGTTAATTTACAGGGCTCAAAAGTAAACTCTTATACCATATTTCAAATTTTTGACCTAAGTCAAAATTGGCTTTGTGGAATTTTTCCCTGGACATGTAATATGCAATGTTGAGAGTTAAATTTGACATTCATTTTCTTTTTTTCACAGCCCCACAATCCTGTGAGCTTCTCAAATGCGGATCTAGTGGAGGTAAGGATTGGGATTCTGTGATTGTCTGAATACAGGCATGAGGGCTGAAGCACATTTATGACACAGTTAGTAACAACAATCCACTGAGACAGACACACAGTGAATGTCTCTAGCATCATTGTAAACTGTGATTGTCTGAATACAGGCATGAGGCCTGAAGCACATTTATGACACAGTTAGTAACAACAATCCACTGATAGACACACAGTGCAAGTCTCTAGCATCATTGTAAACTGTGATTGTCTGAATACAGGCATGAGGCCTGAAGCACATTTATGACACAGTTAGTAACAACAATCCACTGAGACAGACACACAGTGAACGTCTCTAGCATCATTGTAAACTGTGATTGTCTGAATACAGGCATGAGGCCTGAAGCACATTTATGACACAGTTAGTAACAACAATCCACTGACAGACAGTGGACGTCTCTAGCATCATTGTAAACTGTGATTGTCTGAATACAGGCATGAGGCCTGAAGCACATTTATGACACAGTTAGTAACAACAATCCACTGAGACAGACAGTGGACGTCTCTAGCATCATTGTAAACTGTGATTGTCTGAATACAGGCATGAGGCCTGAAGCACATTTATGACACAGTTAGTAACAACAATCCACTGAGACAGACAGTGGACGTCTCTAGCATCATTGTAAACCTTGAGTAAGTTTTCTTTCTCTTAAGATCCATAGCATCAATCATCAGAGTAGGCATGTACATGTATACTAGATCAAACCTGGGTAGGGTCATACCAAAGACTTTAAAAATGGTACTTGTTGCTGCCCTGCTTGGAACTCAGCATAGAGAGGTTAGAGCAAGGAAACAGGACTTGCTGGCCAGGGGTGCGTATAATGTGCTTGTGTGGGGTGTCATGTTGTGTCTTCGGCATAATGTTTTGTGGCAGCAGCACTTTGGCGGTGCCCTGCCGCAAGAGGACACAATATATGTACACACATCTAATGATTCCATATCCTCATATGACTGAAAAATTGACTGAAATTATTAAACGTAAAACCACGAGCATACATACTACAGTGCGGCGAAATGACCCAGGAGCCTGTCACTATTGCAGTTGCTGTGAGTTCAAGTCGAGCTCATGCTGGCTTCCTCTCCAGCCATGCATGGGAAGGTTGGCCTGCAACCTGCGGATGGTCTTGAGTTTTCCCCGGGCTCTGCTTGGTTTCCTCCCACCCTAATACTGGTCGTCGTTATATAAGTGAAATATTCTCGAGCACAGCGTAAAATAGCAATCAAGTAAATCAAATAAATTAAAAATGCTCTGTGTTACGAAAGTGACAAATTTTGTTTTGATGTACAATATGTATTAAAATTTTTTTGGGTGTTATTGCTTTTGACAGGTTCTTCAGTATTCTGAAAAAGAAATGAAAAAGATATGCAGTGAGTTGGAACTTAAGTTTCAATCCAATCTGCTGATTAAAGAAAAGTCATGGCATGAGAATTATCAGCAAATGGAAACAGAGATGAAAGAAAGACAGGCAGAAATGGAGCAAGAGTTAAAAGCCCAGCTGGCAGAAGCTAACCAAAAGTTGAAAGATGCACAGGCCAAAGAGGCTGAGCAGGAAAGCTTATTACAGGTCATGAAGTGAGTCTGTATGGCCGGGGTTTGACAGTGGCTTAACATTAAACGATACATGAAACGTTTGAAAGATTTGATATCTTAATATGTTAGAATTTAGACATGTGGCATCAGATATGGAAGTACAAAACAGTGTTTTTGTTTTCTTGGGGCATAAAAATGGCTTTAAACTACAGGTTTTCTAATGCCCCAGAGGTCAGTCCAGAAATTAAATAACCTGCAGTGATAACGTCCTCAATAATAGCTTCCAAAACAACCTTGTTATGGGGAGAGCCAGAATTGGGTTACGCTTAGCTGTTCTCATGTTCCCAGTATGTTCATCCATGATGTTATTTTTTAATATTCCTTACCACTAATGGAAACTATGCATGAAGGAGGGTTCATTAAGAAATAAACCTTAAATATGAATTTTTTTTTCTTGATTTTGTTGGCATATCTGTCTATCTTCATTTTCCACGCTCTTTGCTTCATAGCACCTTGTCATGTGTCCTTTTCTTGTCCTTTTCTAAACTTTTCTTGTTTATATAAGCATATATATTATTATATAAAAAATATTTTGTGACAAAATCACGATTCATCACTTTTCATTGAGCTGTGATTATTTCAGTGGTATGGTTGAGAAATGATTTGGGTCACCCAAGAATTCAGGTATTTCCATATTTCATGAGTAAGGTGACTTGTGGGAACTAAGGCTAGAATGTAAGATAACAAATACCTTTGTTGATTGTTTTTTGCGCAGGGTGGTAGTGAGCGACTATGCAAATACGTTGGCGGAAGTTATTGGTAAGTATGGCTGCTGACTTCAATTCCAGTGGCAATGACAAAGAAGTCTCTCACCAGTGCGGTCGCTGTGAGTTCAAGTCCAGCTCATGCTAGCTTCCTCTCCGGCCGTGCAGGGGAAGGTCTGGCAGCAACAAATGTGGACCCATAATTATAGGCTATTGAATGAAAATGTGCTGATGTGGATGAGTTCAATTTTTGTGTGGCGCTGTCATTTCCATCACGCAAAAGTAGAACAAGTATTGTGTACCAAACATCAATCAGTTCAACTAGGGCACAAAATTTAGTGGCCGAAAAATGAAATTTGACACAAATATAAAAGATACTAAAACTTGTCATATTTTTTATGAATGGCGCATAAATTTTCTATGTCCTAGAATGATGTCACAGTAAATTCCTGCGGCTAATACCGGCATGCAATATAAAATACATACAGCGCAGTCGCCACAATGTTAAAAGATAGGCAAACATGGAGGGTGTTTAATAAAGTGTGAATGCAGCATTTTTTCCGCTTGTGATGCTCATTGTGATGTGAGTGAAACATTGTTGGATGCAATACTGAACACCAGTCAAATCAATAAATTTAATTTATACTTGTCGTTTTAGCTCTTGGAGAGAAAGACAAAGCTGACTTCCAGAAGACCTTGTCTGATAGTGTTCTACAAAAGGAAAAGGTAAGCACTTGTGCTGAGAAGGTCAGCCAGCAAAGGTATTGGTGGTGTCCGGTTTTCACTGAGGCATTGAGTATAATTTTGGTCATGGCATTCATATATCCTGCCCACCATAATGCTGGTCGCTGTCGTAGAGGTGAAATATTGTAGAGTACGGTGTAAAACACCAATGAAATAAATAAACATGGAAAAATTTGTTTGTTTCTTGTGAGTCATTTTGGAAAATAAGGCTTTTCTTTTTACTTTCCATATCAATAAGTAAAAACAAAGTGCAATGATAAAATATATATTCTGTTTTTTTTTTTTTTTTCACGAAAATTTATCTTAAAATTGTACACAACATACCTGTAAATGTTCTGTAGCTGTCACCAAAACTGAGCTTCTGGTTGTTGTTGATTTTTCAAACGTGATCTCTTGTGTTGCAGGCTATAGAAGATGCAGAGGCGGCAGATAAGATGTTTAAGGACCTGCACGTTCGCTACGAGAAGCTCAGATCTGCAGTTGAACTACAGCAGAAGGTAAATCACCTAAACATTCGCCTGTGACTAAATTACTCAGTTTCTTGATTTTCACAGTTCTGCTGATTTTAGAAAGGGTGTTTTGTTTTAATGTTTGTTTAGTCAGGATGACATTTTTATGCTGGAAAGATGTAAGTTTCAGTATCAAAGACAATATTTTATGACTTTCATTTCCCCCTAATAATGGGCTTTGGTCAAATACAGTAATTATAGACATGACAATTTGTAGTATCTTCAATATGTAGTTGGTACTGGCCATTTGAACAATTATGGGTACGGCCAAAGGTGGTAGACCACATACAGGTTGACCAGTGTCCGTGTAGCTGGGGTACTGTGTGGGGTGTCCTGTGTGGTGTCTCCGACATGGCTTTCCATTCAGATAACGGTGCCTGGATGAGGGCAGTGATATCAATCTGCTATAATAGATACTCTAATGGTATGATCAAACCCTAGCTTGGTTCAATTAAACATTGAGGTCTATTTTCAACAATTTCTGATATTCACCTGCCTCAGTGTTTAGGTGTTGAATTAAAACACCCGGCAGGTTCGTTCTGCAGAGTGCCTTGCCGTTGAAGTTTGCTTTTACATCCTCTCCAAAATGGCGGCAGACACTGATCTCTTGTGTGGACTGAGTGGAGATGGGTCTTTTCGATCACTCCTGCAAGTTTCAATCAATTTGAGGCTAGCTATGTGCAGAAAACATCACAAAATGTTGCCTTTTCTCTCTGCCAAAAGGCGGTGTGCATGCGTGACGCATCGGATGCATCCAAAATCTGAATTATGTGTGAGCCAACAGACAGAAAACATGGATAAAAAAGCAGTTATGCACACGATAGCAGCAAGCTGTTAAAATTTATTTTTCTCACTCGACTGACTGAGCAAATTGTTCTTTCTATTCTACATCCATGATGACTGATGAAATCATCTTTAAAGTTGTTATTTGACTGATTGCGTGGTCTTGTCTTGTTAGGTTGATTTCCGTATCTTTAGCTGCAGGGTTCTGAAAATTTTGGTACAACCGATTTGCCATGACAACACAAAGTTATTGAGATGAGAAAAATGGAAATGTTTGTGTGGATTTCAACAACATTTCGACTGGGAATGGATTTACACTTGTAGGAATGGTAATAAAGGTGCTATTCTCTGTAATGCGCACAATAAATTGGCGCATGCCGCCGTTTTGGAGTGGATTTAATGGCCAGCTTCATTCTGCAGTGTCTTGCGGTATGGACTTACCTCGTTCTTGAACTCAACGGTTAAACGTTGAGGCAGGAAAATACCAGAAATTGTTGAAAATATAATTGATCTAACCCTAGCTCTGAGATCGATTGGCCATATTCCAGGCTTAGCTGCCACATGAACTACTGAGATCGATTGGCCATATTCCTGGCTTAGCTTCCACATGAACTCCTGAGATCGATTGGCCATATTCCTGGTTTAGCTGCCACATGAACTCCTGAGATCGATTGGCCATATTCCTGGCTTAGCTTCCACATGAACTCCAGAGATCGATTGGCCATATTCCTGGCTTAGCTGCCACATGAACTCCTGAGATTGATTGGCCATATTCCTGGCTTAGCTGCCACATGAACTCCTGAGATCGATTGGCCATATTCCTGGCTTAGCTGCCACATGAACTCCTGAGATCGATTGGCCATATTCCTGGCTTAGCTGCCAGATGAACTCCTGAGATCGATTGGCCATATTCCTGGCTTAGCTGCCACATGAACTCCTTGGAATCATTGTATTCATTAATTGTATTCACTATCCTGGAACTGGGTCCTGTCGTCTGCGCTGTCTCAAAGTGTCAGAGCAGGTGCATCAAGCAGGATATATAACAGGTGTTCCATGATCTTAAAATAATTCTGAATTCATGTCACCTCATTATGCGGGAATAATACCACAGACTATAATGTCGCAGTTAACACACACCAGAACTTCGCAAACTGCCATTTTTGAATAACGTAACTTTGTTAAATGGGTGCTATTTCCGAAATTAAGATCATCTTCAGTGTTCATGATAGATTTCTTCTGTTCAATAGTAGAGAAAAATTTAGGTTAAGATACTCACACAAGTTGTCATTTGTCCTCTTAATGGTCAACATGGTTTTATTTGAACCCCAAATCTTTTGCGTGTTTATCATTTTCTCAACGCTGCTGAGTGCAGCTGTCTTCAACTGAACATGGTAGTTAGCAAAGTTTGGCTTGCTGCAAATCCGCCAGGTACATATGTGATAATTTTGACGTTATGGTCTTTATTATTCACGAATAACTGATACGAAGACAGAATTACCGTAGCCTTAAAGAAAACAATGTTTCTGTAGCATGTCATACAGCTTTGACATATTGAGGACAGCACAGTTCCATATGGATAGTTTAAGAGGCATGTGTGTACTCTAACCAGTGACTGTGTGAAAAAAAAAACAAAAAAAAAAAAACGTTTTCCATATACATGTATGTAAATGAGATGTGTTTGTTTATGTTGTAGAATGAAGAAACTTTAAAAAAGGCTGTTACAGAACTTAAAGCCAAACTGGAGAAAGCTACACAGAGCTACAAGGCCCTCAAACAGCAGGCTGAAGAGAAGCTGGAAAAGTGAGCTAATTAGCCGTCAGGTTGAGGTGTAGTTAAGGTAGCTTGTGTAAAGTACAACGACACAAGAGAAATGTTCCGTCACGGATGTGCTGTATGCATAATAATTACTGCAAATTACAACATTCGTGACTTTGTATTGTGTATTAGAATCAGTGTTAAGGTAAGTCTTAGGGATGGCATCCTCAAAATTACTGGACAAAATTACTCAAAAATGTATTGGACTACCATATTCAGGACTTCATTGCCTGAAGTTTTACATTCATGTGCCACCTATCTATAGGCAGACTCTCTGGTCAACACATCTAAGTTTATTTCCTATTACTTGTTCTCGCAAAAGATGCTATCACTTGACAACCGTTGAAAAGGTAAATGTAGCGAGCTACCTGATTTTATTCTAACTTCAGCCAAACTTTTAAATTTCATTTTAGACAATATTTTTGGATCCTAGAAATTGAAATTTTGAGCCTCATAAATGTCACCTTTTAGGACTAATGTGATCATATTGGACTTCCAGAACCAAAAACTAATTATTGTGGGGAGACTTTAAATTTTGAACGTACATCAGACACATCGTCTCATGTGATTTTGCTTGCCGCCAAGCGAATGGTCCAGTTACTTTTGTGATCATATTAGACTTCCAGCACCAAGAACTAATTATTGTGGGGAGACTTTAAATTTTGAACGTACATCAGACACATCGTCTCATGTGATTTTGCTTGCCGCCAAGTGAATGGCCCAGTTACTTTTGTGATCATATTGTCTTCATTAGTTATGAACAATACAGCGATTAAGACTAAAACAAATGACCAGCACTTTAGGAGGCCCCATGATTCTGGTCACAGGTCTGTAAGACTGATTACAAGAACTTCGGACTGTTATCTTTTCATGTGAATCAAAAATTAATCAGTGCTCTTTTAACCTTAGATTAAATTTCTTTTTATTTTCATTAATTACTTTTCAGGGCAAGAATAAGAGAGGAGAAACAGGAACTGAAAACAAATGCCATTGTCACAAGGCTAGAGGCATCACTTAAAAAGAAAACGGGGGAACTCCAGGCTCTGGAAACCACCTTTCAACAAAAGGTATCGCTTGATTTTCATTGATTCATCCACCTAACAGAGCCAGATGTTTTTATAAAGTTTGATTTCTTCTTGGCATCATAAGTATCATTTTCAGACCTATATGTCTTATTGAAAGTCTATTTTTACATTCCAAATTCTAGTGAAATACAGCATGTGTTTTCCAGTATCTCAACTTGATCCTTTCAGTACCTTATGTATTAAGGCTTTTCATACTCTTAAGTATATGAAAATCCACAGTACAGTTTTAAAAAATAGTGCCATTTGGGATTGTTATCAAGTGATGTAAATGAGTTACAATTAGTCATGGCTAGGGCCCTCACAGCCCTCTCAGTAGTAAACTGGTGCTAAAGCATTTCGGTCAAGTGGTTCTGGGGAAGGGCTTGGCTTTACTGTAGCCACTCTGTTTTTCTCCAACCATAAACCTGTCCACCACTGTATATGGTAAACCTTAATGTTAGCCACCTGCTGGGGGGTTGGGGGTTGGGGGAGAGGATTGATCACAGCAGACATGTGGCAGATAGTTCAGGGAGCCTCCGCAGGTGACAGATGGCCAGAGGTGGCAAGAGACTGCATTGCCGACAGAACTCTTGAATAATTACAGCAACTTTTTGAAACATTCTGAGAGAACTAAAGTGAGTAGAGAAATAATTTGTACGTTTTTTTTCAATCTTGCATCTTTAGCCAAACAAACAAATCATTAAAGTGTCATTTTTATAATACATGTAATTGTGTGCACCAGAAAAATTGTATGCCCCAAATTCCACCCCCCAAAAAAGTGCTTCAGAGGTCAAAAACGTTGAAGATTTACAATATAAATCAAAAGTCACATATTTATACCTGTCAAGTATTCTTGAGTATACTGTTGCACACAAGTCAAATAATAAATAAATTGATGTTCAGTGCTTTAAACTGTACATAATAATATTTCACTTATCGATGATAAAGTTTGTGGGTGAATGAGCCAGAAGGCTGTCACATGTACCATGCCAGTTGACAAACATCTTGGACCATGATCAGTAGATCTACACCCAATTCAGACTGATCTTTATTCAAACACAAAAGCTTTTTTATCAATGACCATTGGTTCCACAATAAAGCCAACAGAATGTGGATTCAACCACATGATCTGATAGGGAAATGGGCAGTTCAGCTGGATCTGGACTCTAAACACATATCCTCAAGATGCTCAGTCAAGATGGTGTCCTGCACTCAGTCAGGAGATTTCAGAAATTTGAGGAACCAACCGAGACAGCAACTTGTAGAGCTGCTTTATGTTGCAGCTAATGAACTGAAAACAGTGTACTGGTGTTTTTTTCCCAAGCAACCTACTTGTATAATGATAATTTTCTTTCTGTTCCTCAACAGATGAAACAGAATGAAGAACTCGCTCAGCTCTGTGATGAACTGATCACGAAAGTTGGAGACTGATCATGAAGGTTGAAACTGATCATGAAAGTTGGAGACTGCTCCACTGGAAAGTTTCCTGCAGTATTTATGTAGTGTAGAAACCAGTAGGATGCAGTTATTTCTGTAAGTTTTATGATGATTTTATGCGAGTGCAAGGCCTCCAAAGTCGAAGCCGATAACAAAAAGCAACGACAACAAAAAGTAGAAAAGCATAGAAGTCAGACTGTTTTAAAACCGACAAAAAGATATTTTTATGTTCTCTAAAAGTGCTTTTGTCAGAACTTTTATTGTTTTGTCGTGTATTATCATGTTCGTTATACATGTACATAGTTGTAAAACTTAGTCCGAAAATCTCAGATGATTAAAATACAGGAAGTCTGCACAAACCAATTTGTAGCATTTTATTCAGACACCCGCAATTCATTGAGCCAGTCAAAAATGTTCTTAAAATAAAAAAAAAATATTTTATCGAGTTAATATTTCTGTCATTATTTTATGTGTGTTTGTGTTGATAGTTTGTAATAAAAAGTCTATTAAGGCCAAAGGTTTGAAACTAGAAGTCCCAAGAATGTATACAAAGAGATTAAATTTGAAGCATGAATGAGAAGCAGTACTTGGTTATGGCCCCTGACCGATATGGTGCCATGCCATCTGGCTATCCAAATTGTGGCATGCACATCTTGGTCATGGTACATGATTGGAATACTGATTTCACTCTGTGGCCTAAAACCCACCTTGCGTTTTTCCTACATCATTGAAAACTGTTGACCACTTCTCTTTTTATGATTCCGTCCTATTTTCATACTTCATACACTTTCTTAGTTCTTTGGTAAGTTGTGTTAAATGTCGTTTAGGGAATTGGCCTGGTGATTGATTATTGACCTGTAACGTGCTTATTGGTTGACGGCTGGTATACGAATGTCTGTTTCGACGCATAGATTTGAGAGTTGTTTCCCATTCATGTCTCGGTGTATTTGTGTACAGACTTTGGAGGTCCAGTTTGAAAGCATGTTCAAAGTGTACTCCAACCAGTTTCATGTGTCCTGCAAAATGCTTCCTTGGTGCTGGCCTGATGACATCAATTTTTTTTTTCTGTGAATAAAATACAAATTATTTTTTTTTTTTTATATGATTGGTGTTTTACGCCGCACTCAAGACTATTTCACTTATATGACGGCAGCCAGCATTATAGTGGGAGGAAACGGGGCAGAGCCCAGAGGAAACCCACGACCATCCGCAGGTTGGTAGCAGACATTCCCACGCAAGTCCAGAGAGGAAGACTTCCGGCTGGACTTGGACTCACAGCGACTGAATTGGTGAAAAAACAAATTAAGAATGAGATGAATGTTCTACAGTATGTATGTGGCAAGTAGGCGCATAGTGATGTCACTGCTTCTTTTTAGTTGTGGAGAATCTGGCTGCAATATGTTTTGCAAAGATTTTTGCAGTTTTCTAATGAAAAGCCACTTACTTTCATTTGAAACGGCCTCATCTCGGCGAAAGAACAACAACAACAGTTGTATGGCGATTACTTGACAGAAATCTACAAAAGGGGTTCAGCATTGTTGCAAGTTAACTTACATTAAATAACGCTTGAAATCATTTTTGTTAAATAACGAATGAGAATCATGGCATTTTGGGGGATGCCTTTCATCGCCAAATGTGAAAAAAAAAAAAATTATCAAGGGGAATAAGTCAAGGTAGAGTTACACCTGTAAATGAAGTTACCTCCCATGAAAAATTTAAACTTTTCCATTTAATTAACTATTTTTTTTTTGGATCCGAAATAAATTAAACGTTTCAGAATATGTGCCGTTACATAAATGTGTACGCCATCTGGTTTTCTCCTGTCAGACTGTGTTACTGCAATGTACTGATCATAATGTTGCATTTAAATAAAATGAATTTACAAATTAATTTCGTAACAAATTTTTCTGATAGAGGAAATTACATTTTACAGGAATCCTGCAAAAAGGTTGAAAAATAGGACTGATTTTTTTTTTCAAAAACAAAAACATGCTGACAAGCATTGGTCCATTATTTTGAGGGCAATTGTTCTAAATATAATGTTTGATAAACTCTAGATACAGCCGGAAGAGACCAAACTGATTCTAGCAGCTACACCAAGGCAGATAAAAAGAATTACGGAAGGAGACCAACAAGAGTCATGGCCGCTAAGGAAGATGGCTAAAGAAAAATAGTATTTACTACAAAATCTGATGAGTGGCTAAAGTGACTTGCTAAAAAAAAAATACTGACCCAGAGGAAGCCCTGCATAGTGATATATGACGTTAATTTTTTTAACGGAGCCAAGGCCGGGTAAAAAAATGTATTGCATTACAGAGGTGAACAGCAGTTATTTTCTGCAAAAGCAAGCGTACTATTCAAAATCCATGCATGCAAATTAAAGCATCTATAGTTCAGACTTGAAATATAGTCTGTAATTTGCACCATGGTATGGTTAAACTAACCTTGAAAATGACAAAAAAAAAAAACTCCTGGAAAATTCCTTGAATTTCATTTTCATATACCTGTACGAACTATGTCCTAACTACGGAACACATCTCTTGAATGCCATGACAAAATCACCAGTCCCACACTCTCACAGCATACTGTCATTGGGTGTTGACAAATACTTGGCCTATTCATTTTACATTCTAAACCATGTGATGAAGTTCCAATAGTGTCAGTATTTGAACACTTAGGCCTGATCCACTCATGTTCTGCTCATCTACCTCTTATGTCATCCTACACCTGGCACACATACCAAATACTGTTATTTTGAGCCTTTTGCATTACTGATATTCTTTTTGTCTATAGGTTACCACTCACTCACTCACTCATTCACTCATATATTCGTTCACTCACTCACTCACTTACTTATTCGTTCACTCACTCACTCACTCGTTCATTCAATCACTTCACTCACTCAATTGTTCACTTACTTATTCACTCACTTACTCACTCACTCACTCACTCACTCTTGCATGAATGGTCTGACTATTACATACAATATCCATTCACATCTGCATTTAAGAGTAATACCAACACGTAGCGAAACATCCCCAATTTGAATAACACCCCCATTGTCCTCCATGCGAAATAAGACTGACAGCTTTCACATTTAAATGAAATATTCTTCGCCAGGTATGCCAATAAAATAAATTAACAAATACATATTATTGCAAGTTCAAAATGGGTCTTCATCTATGGTCCTTCTAGAGTATTATGTCCTCTCTCTTGATGAGGCGAAAAGTTTTACTCAAATTTGGGCGGAGCGCACCTCACCGATTATTAAGCACAAAGTTCTCAGTCACACAAAGTGTGCAGAGTGACATGAAGTTGTACACTGTCAGGTTAGTTTTTCACGTTTTGATCTGTTTTAGGAGTTTGCAGTCTTTGCGGTATCTGATTGCTTTCTTGTTTTAAAATTCATCGTGGCAAGTGTTCATCCTATATATCTCTCAGAACAGTATCGCATGTTTCAAAATTCTAACCCGAAGGAAAAACATGCACCCGATGGGTTTTACGTCGTACTTAACAATGTTTCAAATATGAAATATACGACGAGTCATTAGGTATGTGTACATATATACTGTGTTTTTTTGTGACAGGTACCTGGCATATCCTATACCAAACTATATTCAACTTTCTGATTCACTATGGCAGTCAACAACTACTATAGCATGAAAACTTTTTATAAGCGCTGTATACCTATGCAGGGCAGCAGAAAGTGAAATCATGCATGCATTGGGGGCATACATAGTTAATTTTGGGCTTGAGTTTTTTTTCTACTTTGTAACAGTATGTAACTAGTCGAGTGGATGGCGAAAGCTGAACACAAAGCAATACGGGGGGTATATCCTCCTGTCTTTTCTTTTGTGACAGTCATACCTGTTGGAAGACACCGGTGTCTGAATTTATCTAATCCTATACCCATATGACTGTTGTAGCCATACTTGCTGGAAGACACCGGTGTCTGAATTTATCTAATCCTATACCCATATGACTGTTGTAGCCATACCTGCTGGAAGACATCGGTGTCTGAATTTATCTTATCCTATACCCATATGACTGTTGTAGTCATACCTGTTGGAAGACACCGGTGTCTGGATTTATCTTATCCTATACCCATGTGACTGCTGTAGTCATACCTTTTGGAAGACACCGGTGTCTGGATTTATCTTATCCTATACCCATGTGACTGTTGTAGTCATACCTTTTGGAAGACACCAGTGTCTGGATTTATCTTATCCTATACCCATATGCGTTTCAGATGTACTGGACATTGTTAAATAATTTCATTTTTCTTGAAATTAATATTTATAGAATATACGCTACATGTTAATACTACTTCATTTTTAAATGTTAGTATGAAATACATTCCCACATTCTGCGGTCTATATCCCTGAAATAAACTTACCTTACAACAAACCCATTTCAACAATCATGTAACAGTTCAGCAACTGTGCAATTAGTCCCGATATACTAAATTTCACTCGGCCTTGAAGGCAGCCGGTGTGTTCGTCGAACGATCATTGTTTTTTTGGCTTTGACGGGCAAGCCTGTATGATAATTACAGCATTTATATATATCTCCATACCATATCGTATCATATCATATCATATCACCTATGTTATTAAGGGAGACAATCAGAGTACTTTTAGATACAGGCTATCTCACGCTTGACTGGATGCAGTGGACCGCACCAGACCGCTCCCACGCTTGTACTGGCACTTGGAGCTAAGATAGTGAGGCATATATAACCTATATAACGCAGGACTAAGAGCCACCCAGTTGTGGCATGGAAAAATCGCCAGTGTTGTTCACCCATGTTATATGCCGTACACGGCAGCCGTTCTGAAAATCAGTATTGACCGCATTAAGTGTCATCTGTAATCCTATACATCTTTCTGTATGGACCGCGCCCTCGGCTGACGCGCACCACTGCCCTGGCAAGATTGAAGGTGTGGTCAGTGGTTGTCAGTGTGCAGGCCATGTGGTTAGGGGAGTAACGGGCAAGGGTGGGCAAAGTTGACCTTACAGTGTGTATCGGCACGAGTGGGCTTTATTACGGAGGTACGTATATGCATGCGCTGTAACCTGTTGATGGCGTGTAGAAATGTGTAGATCCATACAGACTCTTGTAACGAACAATGACTGACAGCTGTTTAAGGTACAGTCCATTGTAAAGGCCGTGCTCTAGGGGATACAGTGCATGTGTGACAGTCAGTGTATACTGTAGGCAGGGCCCGATGCGTGTACAAACATAGGCTTTATACACTACGGTGCACGAAGTGCGGTATCATAGAACACCCGCGATTTTAGGCTAATTATGGTACCTGTAAGGCCTATACGTGTGGTTATGGATAGGGTTTTTTTTTTTTAAATCTTCATGCGCAGTACATTGGGATGCCAGGCCTAAAGGGTATGCTGTATTACCGTTATATACATGTAGGTATTGTAACTGTTTCCACTAGCTGTTGTAGTATACATGTCAGCACTTATGTAAAGGGTACATTATGTTTATACAACCGTCACAATATGGCTGGTATAAGATGCAAAGACTGCGTTATCTAGGTTATGATTCGACCCCACCGAATGCTAGACATGCCTCTCAAAACCCGCCCCAGTTTGCTCTCTGTTGAGTACTATGCACGGATTTAAAAAGCAGGTTATTACAAGGGCTGCCTGACCTAATTCAAGTCGGTTTCTATGGCAACGCGTTATAGCGGCGCGGCGCGAATAACAAACTGCCGGAATACGCCTGAGACTGTTTCATTGCATGGCCTAATGCTTAGAGCGTGTTCCTCAAAGTCGGGAGACCACTGATCAAACTCTGGTCGCTCAGCACTGATAGGTTAGGACTAGGAAACAGGATTGATTGATCAGGTGTCAGTATAGTGTGACTGGATGGGATGTCATGTGTGGTGTCTCCCCGTTGTCATAAGACTGAAAAAGTACTAGGTAAAACCCAAAGCATACAATAGAATATATACGTAATATATATGTGAATGTCATAAGTTATGTTTTGTTTTGAATGAAAATATATATATTTCTGTACCTTTTTGATTGATGTTTGTTGCTCACTACAGAATACTTCATTGACCAATTAGCCATCAAGCTAATGACCTGTTCACATCTGAGGAAACCCATGTTCTCCATATTGAGAACGTAGTATAGGCCCTTATCACTGGCTGAATCGTAGAAAGCCCTGTATATATTCTTGTTGATCACTGTACTCCTGTACAAAATCAATTGCATACATTAACGTACAAAGAAATCTAAGTGCAGTATTAAGTATGCAACATTAACCTGATTTTCTTCAAGGATGGGAGCCAAGCGCGCCGGATATGCCCCCTGGTGTTGGTAACTCGGTATTTACTTTGTCAAGTAGCTTTCCTTTGTCTACCGGCAGGCCTATATTTCCCTTTTTAAGAGCGTAATAGTTTTCTTACTTCATGTTTTAACATGATCATACTGTGCACGGTGACGCAGGCCAGTCACAGTGTAAGTACATGTACACTATTGTTTCACAGGAAAGCCATGTTGAAGACACCTTACATGGCGTCCAACCAGTACATGGCCAATATACACGTATGCTAAACATATTTACAGCCTTAGACACGGCATGACTCGGGGTTGAAGCAAGGCCTTCTCAGTTACGAATTAAAAGGGCTGTTCTCGCTCGGTCGTCATTGTGGTGTCATGTAACAGTTTGTTAGAAATATGATATACGCATCCTTTGAAATATATCCCACCAGTATTGTAGTAAGGTTACAGATTTACAATATGTCGGTCTAAACCTTTGACAACAAAGCACGTCTCCCATATACTCAGTCTCACCACGTGCATAGTGTTATTTTTGTGACATGGAAAGTTTAATTCTTTATTTTATATATACACAATCAAGCTGGAAAAAAAGGATATTGTTTATTTTACTATGTAAATATTGGTGTATAGGCATACAACGGCTTGACTCGTCTGAACAGGTTGTCAGTGTATAGCATGTCTGTACACATATTTCTCTGAGCATTGCACTGTCATATCTAGTCTTGTTGCCCTATTTCTCAACGCCGATGTGCACAGTCTATTTCCGTTGGTTTGACCTGTTGACCTTTGAAAAGTTAGCGTCAAAAACATATAAAGCTGTGGAGAGTTTGTAATGGGTTTACACAATGCCATATATGGACTGAAGTTCAATACAATGCCAACGGGGCAACCTCAAATCACCCACACAGAGATTCGGGTCCTGCTATCCAGAGAAATTATTTACGTTGTGGAGATTTATTTAATCGACCTACTCAAGAATATTTCATTTCTATGACGGCGGCAAGGTGTACGGGCGTAGGCCTATAGGGATTAAGCCGTAATGTTCCGGCAGGAAGACTGATTAGGTCATATGTTCCAAGTGATCACCATTCTTCAGCCAATATTAATATTGTGACATTGCACCTTTTCCTGAAAATTATGTGTCGGGATTTTGTTGCTGTGCAGCAAACAGACGACCATGGCACAATGCTACATTCATCACGAAATTGAACATTTATTGGTTAGAAAGATTTCAAAACTTCCTGATTGTAAAATATTGCGGCGAATTCAAATATTTCATTTATGGCAACAAACTTAGATTGAAAGTTTAAATTTGTCTGTTTATATCTACATGAAGACTGAACGTACATGTTGTTAGCGCATCTCTTTAAATACTATGAATCCTGTATGGCAATAGAAGTAATTCTTTGACAGAAATGTACTTAATGTTCCAGATTTGTCTAATGGGATAACTGTGTATGGATAGACAGTTCCTGTGTTCAACTTCACGTCAGTTGTTCACCCTCCATCGAATTACAGGTTTAAAAAATGACTGGCGTAAAAGAGTCTTTGCCGCTGCCTGAACAGCTTTCCAAAGTTCTTGTATTTCGTTTTCATGTGTGGAACCCTGACAAAGGAAAATTTGTTTAAATGTCTGTCTTTATCTTTATCCCTAGATATCCCTTACTTGATCAGATATAAATCTACAGACTGGATACCGACGCAACTAAAGATTCGGTACCTGGATGATGTGTGTACATGTCTAACCTCTAGGAATCAGGATCACTCCAGTTGCTGATGATCAGAGATGTGAATTGTTTAGAACTTGGGACTTCGTAACTACGAATAGACAGCCATGTTCAGTCAGATAGTTTATACCCTGTTTGGCGCCGTGGGGGCAGGTGCCCTCGTGGTAAAGTTTTGCTTTCCCTGGGTGCTCTATGACATATCCTACCTGAGAACAATGAACAAAGCCATCAGCAAAATCACCAAACGGGCTAAGAAAAAGGAGATGTTAATCGACATATTCGAAGAAGTAACGAAGGCGAACCGAAACAAGACGTTCTTCGTGTTTGAAGAGGAGACGTTTTCTTACGAGGAGGTGGAGGAGAAATCTACCCGCGTGGCTAGAGGCGCCATGGCTCTGGGGGTGAGGTGTGGGGACGTCGTAGCCATGATGATTGCTAATGAACCCCGCTTCATCTGGACGTATCTCGGTAAGCACCAGTGGGGAACGCTCCTAGACAAAGGAAATCGGTTCCAAGCCGTAAAAAAGCACGCTATTATTGCGTGGTGTTGCGCTGCAGTGCTTTTGAAGTGCCTCTTTGCTTTAATAACAACACAACTGTGCAGAAACAGTGACGTGTTAAAGAATGGAACAGGTTAGGGATGCACAGCTTAGACCAACTTGTTTTAATAAATCTTTAATATTTCTGCTTGAAAAGGACATTTGGACATTTTCCGATTGTAGAATAGTAACTTCAAATGAACATGTTACTTCTGTATGTTAGGATAAGCAAGTTGTACCTCCATTCCATTTGATGTTTTGCATTGCGATCACTTTATTAACTTATGTTCTAGAAATTTTCTCGGTGTTCACGTGGAATATGGTTGCGTGTATACATTAGTCTGAGATTTAGAAATGAATTCAGTTATTTCAAAGGCCGCAGAAGGAACGAAACAACATTTGGATTCGAGTCTGCCACCTCATTGACCACGTGTCCATAGAGAATAACGTTTCAGACAAAAGAACAAGCGAGATACCTTTTTTCTTTGATGACGGATGAATATTTTAGTGTCAATATGTATTTGTTTTTTCCAGGATTTCTAAAGTTAGGAGTGCGCATGACGATGATCAACACGAGCCTCAAGGGGAAGCAACTCCTTTTTCAACTTCAGACGGGACAGCCTAAACTCCTGATCGTAGGCGAAGGTAAATTTTATGATTACCTACTTTCTCATGGGTTTTGAAAATATGCAGTTGAGCTGGTAAGTTTATTTCTGACAATTTTTCATTACATTTGTATTTTTTTTCAACAAACATGTTTCGAAGAGGAGATGTAGTTGTATATTTTGGATACGCGTTTGAAGTTTGTGACCAGTGCGTTTAGACCGTGGTTGCCCTAAGCATGTGTAGAGTTTTATATACACCTGTTCATTTCTTTGTATTCAAACAACAGTATTCACAACCAGTGTGTTTTAGGAAGCCAATAAAACGTTTAAAGTAGTGTAACAATTTCGTGCGATACGCTATCTTTTTGAATAAATCGACTAGTCCTATGCGGGATCGTCCGACTGGAAGTTTCAATTATGGACATGCCGGTGTTTCCCTTTAAGGGGATTGGTCTGCGAAGAAAACAAAATGTTAGATCTTGTGTGGAAAGATTCTGTTGAATCATTAAACATCAGGCGGTACAGCAATTCAGACATCGACATGAGGAAAAAATCAGTCACCTAGCAGATTTTGTGGGTTCTGTAAAGGCAATATCGTCAGGAATACAGGACAATGGCATTTATACATCTGTTCTGTTGTATACCATAGCATTCGTCATTTTTGCCTGCCCCCGGGATCACGAAGCCATCTTTGACTTAAGTCAAAATTTCTTTAAAATTGTTCTTTCTTATATCACAAAGTCAAAGTTTTGCTTGACAAGATAAATTCTGGGTAAGTTATTGGACAACAAATTTCAGCTAAAACAATGGGAAGGAACATACCAAATTTAATGACTGAACCTTTGACTTAAGTCTAAGATGGCAGCGTGATTCCGGGGCAAGAGGTCAAGAATTCAGACACTGACATCGCCACAGAATCAGTCACCTCAGTGATCTATACCAAACATACAGTCAGTAATGAAGTACTTTATTTTCATGACCCTTTTTTCCTCACAGATTTCGTGGACGCTGTAAAGGCTGTGTCGTCTGAAATAAAGGACACTGATGTGTACACATACGGAGACAACTGTCCGTCCACTCCCTTCCAGTCTTTTGATGATGTGTTGGCGTCAACGTCAGCGACGACTGTTGACCACAGTGTCCGTACCTCTGTGAATGTTTCTGACGTCGCCTGCTATATATTTACATCAGGAACTACAGGTTTGTAAGCCTCCCTGTTAAGGCTTAATTAAGTTTAAAGAGCTGTACAGTACGCGTTCAGGTTCACCAAACGTTGGTCAATGCACAAAAGTTTCAAGGTATATATGACTTCAGGTTAGGCGGAAAAGCAGTCACGATTCCGCATAACTAACGTATTTGTAACGATTCAAACATGAACATGCGTGCAGCAGCCTTCAAAAACAAACGAAATTGTAGTTATGCTTTGTAGGTATAATTTCGGCTATAGGCCTAAATTCTGTTGCAGTATTTTTATAACAAAACGACGAAACGGGGTCAACGTCATTAATATGTGTAAAGTCGCTCAATATTGCCTTTCGTCAGTGGCAGGTAACACCAAATGCTCAGCAAGTCGATTGGCTAAAGTCCATGTATTGTTGCAAAGGAAATGCTGTTAGAGTACTTTTTCTATTTTATACTTGTAAGCTTGTTTAAGAAAGCATGACTCCATTGCTGGGGGTGACTTATGATAATTATTAGAAAGCAAATGTTCAGTCATATATTATTTGACATCATTCCAGGACTTCCAAAAGCCGCCTTATGTACTCAGTACAAACTGCTTGCCGCCTGTCATATTCTTTCTGCCAGCGGTATGACGTCAGAGGACACTCTCTACCTCACATTACCGCTATATCATTCCTCAGCTTTAGCTCTTGGGCTCGGGGCTGTCATTCAATCAGGTAGGCTTTCGACAACGACAATACGAGTTAAATTCTAGATTATATCTCGTTGTGGAATGATATGTGTATTTGTGACGATTGATGAATTGTGCAGCCCATGACGACTTTAAGACAGTCGAAGGACTCATGGTTTTTGCCCACCAACCGCTCCTAAAGTACTGCACCGATTCCGTGAATATTTATGTGAATCTTGCAAAAGTGAACAGCTCTTGAGCATGCCGTTACAGGGCAATCGGTAAATCATAATGGGATCCATTTCTACTTTTCTTAATCAAATCCACGGCTCTCCTTGGCTGGTCTTTGTCTTTGGTCTGTTATTTCCTTAGATCAGTGACACTGCAGCTTCAAATCCAAATCCGTCAGCGTTGAAAGTCGAGAGGTTCGGTTGGTTTCTCCTGGCTCTGTCCGGATTCCTCTGACCGATTTTTGTACTTTATATACTTTCTTAAAATTGGTCTTGCGGTTATTGAAACGTCCATTTTGGCGGACCTCTGGTATGCGAATGTCTGTTTCGACGCACAGGGTTTTCTAACCAAGGTGTCTTCTTTAACTCGGGGTAAAATGCCAGTCAAATAAATAAATAAACAGATATAGCTACAGCATGCATAATAATATAATTCACAGGTGCTAAAATGGTGCTGAAGAAGAGGTTCTCGGCGTCTGCCTTCTGGGAGGACTGCCGGACCCATGATGTCACTGTGATTCTCTATATCGGCGAGCTGTGCCGGTACTTGGTATCAGCACCAAGGGTGAGCTTTTATATTATTATAGTTGTAGACAATCCCATCATATCTTGCATGTGTCAAGTTTGAAAAAAAATATCTGAATGTCGAAAAACTTTCTTTGTCTTTTGGTTCCGAACCAATGTCTCCAATGTTTAAACTAAAACTCACATTCAAATTTTGCAGTTTTACAAATAGCCAGCAGGCTTGATAACAGGCGAGATAAGTACACATAATGGAAAATTAAAATAGATGTTCAACTTTATATAGTGAAACCGACAAAAGATGAGCGATGACATTTTATTAAAGGTAATTGACAGTAAATCGTAAAGTACAATGTTATTCTCTGTTTATCTTGCAGAAAACCTCGGATAGATTGCATAAGGTTCGCCTTGCCTTCGGAAACGGGCTTCGGATGGATATTTGGAAGGAATTTAAGGAAAGATTCTGTATTCCAACCATTGCTGAGTTCTACGGTGCGACAGAAGGGTCGTCGTCTATGCTGAACGTGGCTAACAAGATTGGAGCTGTAGGGAGGCTCTCACCTGTGCTAGTGAGTAGACAATTTGGTTATTCTCTTGGACATGGTACACGTCGCGGATCATCTGCAGTTAGTTGAACAGTAATGTTTTTTCTTTGACGTCAGTAAGGTAAAAATAGATTTTGCGGCGAACATACATTACTCTTCTGGTGTTGAAAAACAGCAAGGCTGTTAAAGGTTTGAAATATTCTTTTTATTTATTTGATTGGTGTTTTACGCCATAGTTGTATATTCTTGAATATTGCACAAGACGTCAATCAACTAAAATGAACATAAATATTGCCTTGGTAATTTCATAAGCATTAATTTATTTACAGCTCATGCTGGTTTCCTCTCCGGTCGAGCAGAGCCAAGTTTCCTCCCAAAATAATGCAGGCCACAGTCATTTTAACTGAAATGTTTTTGTGTACGGCATAAAACACGAATCAAATAAAATAAACAAACATTTTCCTTGGTAATTTCAGAAGTATCAATTTATTTACAGCAAAAATTAATACCTCAGCGGTTAGTGGAGTATGTCACAGAAGATGCCACACCACTCAGAGATTCCTGTGGACGATGCATTCAAATCAAACCGGGTAAGGTGAAAGACATTTATATTTACTATTGGGTGCCCTCAGCTATTTCATTCTCGCCGCCTTGCTGAAAAGACACGGACTTTAGGTCAGTTAATGGCTGATCTGATATAGGGCCCAAGTTTCAGTTGGATTTCATTGTTTTTTTCTTATATCGGATTTTGCAAGGATTTTGCTTCATCCTGTGTCACTGAGACGTTTCACTCTGCAAGGTGTCGTGGTTGTTTTATCCTGTGTCACTGAGATGCTTCACCCTGCAAGATGACGTACTTGTTTCATCCTGTGTCACTGAGATGCTTCACCCTGCAAGGTGTCGTAGTTGTTTTATCCTGTGTCACTGAGATGCTTCACCCTGCAAGATGACGTACTTGTTTCATCCTGTGTCACTGAGATGCTTCACCCTGCAATGAGACTTCGTTGTTTTATCCTGCGTAACTGCATTGGTTTTTTCACCCTTCAATGTGACTAAGATCTTTCACTTGGTGTGACAAGATTGTTTCACCCTTTGTGACTGAGTTGTCATCATGTGTGACAAAGGTGGTGTGACTGAATTATTTTTAGCGTTTTCGTCTGATTTGACACTGTTTTACCTACTTATACTTTTCGCAATTGGACCAACTTATTTTTTGCGAGTGATTTTTTTCCCCCAACATTAAGATTACCTGGTTTCTTTGGGCTGTAGGTGCAACAGGCCTGTTGCTGTCGCCAGTGTCTAAAAAGTTTCCTTACGAGGGGTACTTAGGACCCAAAGCTGTGTCTGACAGGAAACTTGTTCGAGATGTCATCGTGCCGGGAGACGTGTACTTTAACACTGGAGATGTTTTTTTACCTGGACAATGACTATTTCGTCTACTTTAGAGACCGCCTTGGAGACACGTTTAGGTAAGCCTTGTGTTCATTTTACACGGCTCTTTTCCCCCAATGTATACATATATATTCATGTACCAGTCCTTCAACAATTTTACTGATATTGTATTTTTGTCCAGGTGGAAAGGTGAAAATGTGTCCACAACAGAAGTGGCCAACGTCTTGACGGAAACTAGACTTATCATGGATGCTAACGTATACGGCGTCAAGATTCCAGGTATTTGCTTTTGTGTGGAAAGCGAGAAAACATTCGACAAAACTAAACTGTTTCAGGGCAATTTATAAGCACATAATAAATTAGAATTCTTGTAGGTGACATCATCAGCATTCAGTGGCGCGTCGGCTATACTGGAACAATATTAATATGGGTTGTGTTAACATTAGGCCTACTTCTGTAAAGTTGTATATAGCATGACAGATCTGTAGGGATAAGGACGCGGTACACATATCTTTGATGCAGACCTACTCACTGTTTCTCTTGTTACCATTATGACTATTCAGTGGTATAGGCTAAGTTCTTGGGGCCGATTCCACAAACACGTTTTTGACTTAAGTCCAAATTTAAATTGTCGTTACGATGCTTAGTTTTTGTATGAGAAGTTGAAATTTGGACACGTTTGTCTCATGGTAACCTTGATGAGGAGTAATAACCTTTCAGATTGTATTTAGAATTTCGACTTTAGCCGGAGGTGGCTTTGTGGAATCAGCCCTGTTCACCTGTATTTCGTTGCCTTTTGACCACAAATGACACTAGGCCAAGAGCAGTGTGTAAATTAAAAATGATAAATGGTTATAATTATCTAAATGTGTGGTTGTTGAAATTCAGTTTGATAAGTAGCTCTACGTCGGCTTCCATTTTGCACGGATATTAGTAGTTACTTATATATTACCTAAATTGATAATAAAATGTACATGTTGATCTACATGAACTAAAACTAAATAGTTACATTGTCGTCCTATAAATATCGTTGGCAGGCCAAGAGGGCAGAGCGGGTATGGCGGCAATTTTAGCCAATGATGGACGACCTTTGACGGAAGGACAACGCCGCGCCATCTATCGGCTCAGCGAAGATTTACTAGCGTCATATGCAAGGCCACGTTTTTTACGTGTGGTCAAACATGGCCAGTTGACTGTTACGTTTAAGCAGAAGAAACAGGAACTGGTTAAGGAAGGCTTTGACATTTATGTCGTGAAGGACCCGCTGTACTTTTTGGATCAGGAAAACAAGGATTATGTCCCCTTAACTGAAGACTTATACTTGCGCGTGATCAACGGTGGCGTGAGAGTGTGACCTCACTTCCTGTTTCATCACTATGGTAACACTTGTCATTCCGATCTCTTGTAGTGGGCAGCATTTGTGCTATCTTATTCTTGAAATTCGAGACTGATATTTACGATCATCTTGCCGTGATTATTTCAACTGAAGCTTTTTAGATAAATTTTTGTGTAAGCAATATTGTGTTAATGTTTTAACTTGTGTAATTGAGTTATTCTTTTCTCAGTCTATGTCTGTTGTTAAATACGCGAAGCGTTGAAGATTTTTATTTTTGTTTCAAATATTCATTCACGTCCATTGAAAGCCATTTTTTATGCATTTATTCCACGAGGTTAATGAAGAACAAATAATGGTGAAATTGCATCATAGTTTTCTGTGAATGACCAACTACAGGGATAAGAATAATGAATACTGTCCATTTTTCTTTGAGAAATTACAAGAAAGAGTTTTTGGTCGAGGTAATGCGTGAGAATGTCCATGGCATGAAAATGCCGCGACACTCAAACACACTATGTAACGAGGCAAACATTGTATCCACCTGTATTTCTGTAGCACCTGTATTTCTGTAGCACCTGTATAGGTTATACCTTTATTTGATGAACTCAGCTTTTCATCGAAAAATGAAAGTTGTATTTGTTTTCCTTTAAAAGAAAAAAAAACAAACACCAGGAAAGTGACCACCACAGTTTGAATTTGAAAAAATAGTACATTCTGAGAGATATGTCAAGAAATATTCTGTCAGGCACCATCTAACAAATATTCAGGGATGAAAAATCGGGGAATTTTTCTCATGTGCTTCTCAATAATTTACAAGGAGTAAATAGAATATCAAATTGGTTATTCAGGCTCGTTTTCATGGAGGACTTTGAATAAATCAAAATTGATATCACTAAACATTTTAGACTATTATATGATGTCATAAAATTGGTTGTTCTTAGATATTACAATTTTCCACGGCCTCAAACTTTCATCAGACGATTGAGATGAGCTATTAAATTAATAGCTCTCTACAAATAACTGGTTAAGTGGTTAACAGCTCTCTACAAAAACTGGTTAACTGGTTAATAGCTCTCTACAAATAACTGGTTAATTTCTTCGCTTAGATCTTAGATTACTCGATGTTTAAAGATGGTGTTTAAGCATAAAACATGTTAAAATTCTATAGTTAACTTTCTGTTCTCCCAAAATAAACACTTCCACGAAAAATAATAGAAATTATCAACATTCTCCGCTAGATTGTCCTTCCTCACACGAAATGCTTTATGCAGTAATAAAACTGGTCTACATTTTTGCAAAACTTTTCATTAACTGCAGTTTGAATGCTTTCTGAAATAAAAATTTATGCTGGTCAACATTTTCCTCTAAATGATCCGTCCCCATTTGCATTTTCAATTCCTTCAGAAATCTTAATACAACTTGTCAATGTTTTCATCCAGATTTTCCCTCCTCACATGCCTATTTGAATGCGTTCGGAAGTACATGTAATTAAAAATAATTGTCGACTCACAGTCCGAATACAATTGAAACTGACGAATTCTACAGTTCATTGCCAAGAGGATATATATCCTTAACTACGTTGTAAAACACGTTTCCTAGTCTGTTTTGATTTGTTGTTTTAAATGTTTGTGTGAAGTGACTATATAGTTACGTAATATAGACCATATATTTGTATCCACCACATATATGTGGGAAAAGGTAGTGCACCTTTGGTTCACGTTGTATCGCGTTGTATCACCCAGCCCACACCCATGTCTCATCTTCCTCTTGCCATGTCTTACTGCACGATCGCAAAACAGAACTGTGTTTATTTTCAGCTTTGAATCTCAGTTGTATAGAGAGAAAATTGGTCTTCATTTTACTCCATTGTCAAAACAGTTTTACTGGGGCAGCGTAATGACCCAGGAGCCTCTCACCGATGCGGTCGCTGTGAGTTCAAATCGCCGTCGTATAAGTGAAATATCCTTGAGTATGGTGTAAAACACCAAGGTCCCTTTCCTATTATTGATTTCTCTGTTTGGTTGCATGGGTCGTGGTTTATTGTGCTTCCGGTCTGCTCATTGCAAGCTACAAATTTGAACAAAATGGAGGATCAATGAAGCATGATGCATGCTAACGGACAAACAAAGGAGACAGTAATATGCAAAACTTCCATATGCCACACTCTTAGAAGTGGTGTAAGTTGTTAAGATTTCACTTCTCAGTGATGATATTATTTTCTGTAAATAATTTTCATTTAAATAGCTTTCACAAAGTTATCATCTAAGCTTTTGCCAATCGATGGCGGCATGGATTACGTAGAATTGTCAGTTCGAATGTTTGGGCCACCTTGTATACAACGTACAGAGGAAGTCTAATAATTTAATATAATTACAAACCCTGTAGAAAATTCTTTGGGCCTTCTGGTCCGGACCCCTATGTGTGCCCTGACAACTAAGGTCTCGGGTTGAACTGTGGTTCGGATATACAGCCTTATATATAGTATCTCACTGTTGGCGGAGGTTTGGTGACAAGAAACGGTTGACGACGCTTGTGTGGCCTTTGACGCAGTCTGTATAACGTTCGTTGAAAACGACTTAAAGAGGCTGCACACCGCATGCGGGAAAATTTGACAATAACTTGCCAAACGTTGGTGGTATCCTTGGCACTTTGGTTTCCTCCGCCCATAAACAGACTACAATGGTATAAGTGAAAAATTCTTGAGTATGGCGTTAAACAAGAATCAAATAAATAAATACAGCCTCACTTCGTGTTGCTCATTCCTGATGATATCTATTTGTATAAGTCCAGTATTGTTGCCAGAAGGCTCATTTATACATATACTGCATGCTCAACGCGGGGCTCTTCGGGGAAAAGGGTAAATGCAATTGCTCAATCCCTAGCTCGATATACTGGCCTTTAATACTGTAATCAATGAAAATAATATATAATTTTGTGAATAAAGCATCATTTATACCCCAAATACCAACAGTTTTTGTTTTGTGTTCATTTGATACGAATGGCTATTTTTTGAAACTCTGCCTAAAAATAAGGTGACGTGGTAAGTGAGTGATTTGCCCCCATGTAGCCGATGCATCAAATCAGCTCCAGTTTTTTCGTTTTCTTCATGTCTACAATTTAAAATCATATAACACACGAATCTCCATGTGTTTGTAATAAAGTATCAGTTTTATTAATGTTAGTTGAAACTTTCAACTGAAACTGACCGAATATTCATTGGGATCAGTTTGATGCATGCAGTTTTGAATCCCTTCATCTCTTGACTTATGGATGACGGAATTTGCCCCCTAGTACATGATTGGCACAGGACGTAATATATGTGCTTCTAACCTTTCTACACAAGACCCATTTGGGGCACAGCTTTCTCCATGGCTAAAACAATTTAAATGTCATAATGCGATCCCCACTGTCAATTTGGGAGCGTCATTATTGCACAGACAAGGAAAATGTTTTTATTAATTAATTTGGGCTAATCTAAACTGTAGCAACAAAAATTCGATTGAATTTGCGATGATCGATTTTTTTACACCAAAAATCTCCGGTATAGCCATTTTACTTCACACATATTTAAAAAATAAATGAATACTTTGTAACACCGTTCTTGAAGAATTCCATGCATAATATATGTGATGTTTCTTCCATCTACAAATACAGGGAAGTCAGTAGTGCGGAGATCGTGACGCTCTGTGACAACGCATACCAGTAGGGTAGAGAACAGCACTTTTGATAGTTACGTGCCGGACGATAGTTTAGGATCTTTAAATCAATAGATTGATAAAATCGTCGATATCTGTATCTTTTCTGTCAAAATGTTTAATTAATGAATTAGTCGTTCAGTTAATGAGTCGTTTAATGAACGCATTCTGAGTGAACCTCTCCCACTGGAAATATTCCGCGAAACACCTGCGCATGGCAGGCAGAATCCGATAGCACAATCTTTTAATCTCAGATAATTCTGTTTAATAAGTCAATTAGCGTGTTTACACTATAGTAATTGACATCCCAGTATATATAGGTGTTTAACGTTTGCCATATTAGCACCTTTTAACACCTTTACTCGTGCGATCAACAGCGTGGATCGCGACTTGCCGTTGTTTTTAGATTGTGATGTAGGGAGGGGTGGGGGTGGAGGCCAAAGGGCCAGTTCTTTATACTAATTTCCACAGGTATTTACATACCTGAAGAGATTAACACGTTATCAAAGAGAACAGCGTTTGGGGGGTTCATAATCTGTTGAATCTCTGTAAAATATTTTACTTGCAGATGGCGTACTTGCTCTTTGATACACAGATTAAGCAGGTGTGAATTAAGGCCTTAATCGTCGCACCTGTGTTTGTCTTCCTTGATTTGAAGTGCGGGATTTTGCTGCAAGAACAATCGTGGGAACGTTTAAAGCATACTCTGACTGATTGCACAGAAAAGGTGTTGTATCACCCCAAGCTCATCCTCTTCCCTAAACTCGATCGGTATTACTGTATACATGTGTAAGATGTTTCTAGGTACCAAAGACAATTTTTACAAATGAATAAATGACCATGGCTTAACGCCAAAGACGACTTTTAAAAATGAATGAATTATTATGGCTTAACGCCAGTGACGAAAAACGTCGCTTAAATTAAGTGACTTGAAACGTTGACGTTCGAAATAGCTTTGTCTATTCTTCAAGCATTGCTTTAACATCTTAGCTTAGATTTGTTTCCCATGAAACTAGGCGTCAAAACACACATTCGTATATAGCAGCCGTCAACCAAAACGGACGTTACAGGTCAATAATCACAACTCCTATTCCACCAAAGAATCATGAAAGTATATAAATAAGTACCATATTAAGGCGGATTCACACAAAGATGTTGGAAAGAGGCAAAGTGTGCTTCTAGGTGAATGATTGAGATCAGCATTTAAATGATATACATAAACAATAACCATAACACTGGAAATATCGGATTAACAAATCTTCTATCGAGAAGCTGCTCTTGTATCTAGGTGTCGTATTCCGTTATACTGTCTCCCATATCAGACATGTAATCTGATGACTATCTCGTGAAATAATTGCAAAATGCAGTATATTTGGCCCTACACGAGAAAGTTGCTTCAGTTATATTGCTATCACAGCAATTCTTCAATTTATTTAACACAGTAACCTAGTTACATAGTGCCTATACATTTACTAGCTTTTGCACCTTCGTAAAGTTTGTTCAAAATAAGGACAGACGCTCAGGCTCAAAGAAAAGTACGACATTTTGGCAAAAGTACAGCTACATCTAAATAAAAATCATCAGAGCTGAGGCAGCTAAAGCAGCTAAGGCTGGATTCGAACGCGTGACAACTATGAGTGGCACTTGATGATGTCCACCGCACTCCGTCACACATTCAAGACAAACACGCAAGAAGTGTAAAACCCTTACCGTGGGTTTGTCTAAATTTATATTGAACAAAAAGAGTTACAACAATACCAAATGCTTGCTTTTGAATTTCATAAAAGCCTTACTAGATAAAAAAGAATTAGTAACAAAATACAAATCACCAGTTTGTAATGTTGTGACTATATAAACAAACGTTTCAGATAGAGTCCTTACAGGTTTTTCACAATAAGCCTGTATTATGAAACACGCAAGTCTTCTTTTCAAATTGTTTGATCAGGTTTCTAATGGCGCAGGTATTGCGCTGCATATGTTGGATGGACATGCGCACTATCTTCGCACAGAAGTATTATGCTCGGTTGTTAAATGACGTACCCAAGCCCGTTAATTGGCCGTTAATTAATGCTTCTTAAGCAAAGCGCCCTACGCTTTCGCCTGATAACGTATCTGACACGTTGCTTTAGTTTGCTGTATATATCTGAACATACAAACCTATGATTGGCACCTGTTGTTTCTGTGGATCTAAGTCGTTGTGTACCAGAGTATACTAACGGTTATCAAAAGGTATTCAATAGCGGAAATGATTGACACGTTGACACATCTGCGTGACATCAATAAAACAACCGTTAGACTCTGCAGGTGTGACTGTTCAAGCATTTCGGCTAAAGCGTAGGCGGGAACTGTAGGTAGAAAAGGTGGGCAACATGTTAAACGTGCGTAAGCCTGTTTTTAAAAATCGCACAGATATATAAAAGCAGAATAATACATTCAAATATAAAACATAATTCAGTTTCATGATTATTATTAAAATCTAAACAATGGTGGCTTAAAAGTCATATTTAGAATATGTAGTAGGCGTAATGGCGACTGGACCATGCAGCGTTCTGGCATATCCACCCCGTTTCATGCGTTATATCAGCAGATAATGCGATATGGAAATACGTTTTGCTTCTCACCAAAATCACATTTCGAAAACAACAGCGTATGTCCCCAAACTTGAGGGGTCAGTGTACACAAACATGACTAAAATGATCAGACTGTATAGATTCTTTAAATTATAACACTATGGAATAAATTACCTGTATCACTTTCTTATCTAACCGAACCCATTCTCACACCTCAAGAACCAAGAAATATAACACAAGACAGCATTGGTAGTCTAATATGAAAACATGGAAATTTAACATGTAAAAAATATCAATCTAATATTGGAAATCTAAGACTTTACATATTGTTTGAAAACTTATTCTCTGTAATGGGACAACAGATCTCTAACTTTTTGAAAGATGATTTTATATCATATTTTTATATCATATAGCAGAAGAAACTATACATCCCAGAACGTCCTAGGTTCTCCAGTATGCAAATGTCAAATGTAACAATAAAAGTATTTGTTTTTGAAGCGCCCGATGAATGTTTTTCTGTATATTGATTAACTTTCTTGGAGCTGCTTAACACTACATTCATCAATCAATTATTAAATAACTGTTAAAATCGTTTTTCTCACCACAACCAACACGTGAGTCAGAAAAACGCGCCATGTGGTCAATTTGACAGGCTGAGGATAAGTCAAGTGAAACCCAAATAGGAAAGAGGCTCTATCCAATTGCTGATAATTAGAAAGTCAACAGGACGGCCTCCCTTAATCGCTGTCGTCCTCGAGAGCTGGTCGAGGGCTCTAAAGGGGATTAACTCTGAGCTAAACAGCCGGTAAATCCGAAACCAGTTAGAAACCTGCTCGGCTACGTCAGGTTACCGTCCCCTAGTCGATACGAGCTCTATCTGCCATCTGGCGATCCCATTGAAATCGATTATCAATGTAAACCATAGCAGAAATTCGACACGAGAAATTTAAAACAAACGGTGTTCGCTGAATGGCTTAGCCAGAAACATTATCTTCTGTTTATCATTCCAAAGGGGGTACCAGCAGATTTTCCAGATTTTTTTGTTGAGCGACGCAAAACATGTTGCGTGCCGTGCTTTCATCTGCGACGTATTTGCTCTACCCACTGTGACGTCGCGCTCTTGACGCTGCAGCGGAATGTCCACCGTCACTGAAATGACGTAATACGTCCCACTTCCCACTTCTGCCAGTAACCCATTGCTTCATGGATTTGTCGTCGTCAGAGCACCAGTTGTATATAAATCCGTAAAGGTGGCCATCTCAGAAGTTTATGAATACGATTCCAGACGTTGCATCCATAATAGTTAATCATGTTTTCACTGCCAACAAGAATCTCTATAAATCGCTCAGAATGTCAGTTTATCTGTCAGACCATTCTGCACACGTATCTTCTAACCTGAGCCACGCATTCATTTAACAAGAGGCCTGTATAACGTGCCAGACGACAGAAGGGTTTAGGTCAATTTCGTAGTATTGGGACATGCTTTTCAATTGATGACAGGACGTTCAAAACAGACAGATAATAGAAATGCAATACATTTTCGGCACAGCCAAGTATGGACACCATTTCGCGTGCATCCCCTTTATCAAAAAATAAAAACATTACCGTTCATAAAAGAAACGATGGCACTATACAAAAGAATAACAAAATGATATTTCAAAACCGAACTGAAATGCACCCCTTCTCTTGGTATGGGGAGGTGGGAGGGGGGGGGGGGGGTAGATTACTCATTATGATATGTATTATAAGATATTTATATTAGCGCTATTTATATATATCGCTTGAAAATTTTCTCACTTACTTAATTCCCATAAAGGCATTCGCATTTATAATTAATTTTGTTGTTTCTGTAAATATTTGCTATTTTTGGTTATGATCTTAATGGCTACTGAATGATCATTTATCAATCAGTAGTTTATCTTCAATTCCTGGATGATGGACCTCTGCGGTCTAACTGGACTGACATTGAGTTTCTGGGCAAGTACTACACATACTGTGGCAAAATGTTTTTTGTGTTCCAGCAGTACACTAATTGTGTAATTTATACAACACATCCACAATGAGGTGTGTCAGTGACATTGATACATGTGCCATTTGTGATGTGCAAATTGGTAGACAGTCGTTTTAGAGAGCGGCCATACGTGAATTTGTATTTCATACGGTGTTATAGTTAGTCAATGACTATCATAGTGTTTCTTTTATATCAGTGATCAGTGTTTTTTTTATTATGAATAGAGCAAGCCGCTAAACCTTCCGAGAGTGAATAAATCCTAGATACAATAACTTTTTGCGACATTTCTCATTTTTCATTTAAACTGTTGTTAACCGTACGAAACTTATGATTTAACACGCGCAAAAAACCAAATCAAAGAATAAACCATCCATCTTACAGCTTTGGAATCAGCAGTCCCATTTGCCTCCCTCTGAGGAATCTGAATGAGGGCACTTTGAAGTGGGTGATGGTACATTTTCCTTGTTGCTGGACATAGATAAAAATTTAGATTTTAAAGCCTGCATCGGCTGGGTATATTTCAGTTTTCATACTATAAAAAACGATGAAGATATATGAACCGTTTATTCTCATTTTTTTTTTCTTTTTCCATTTTTGCCGTGTAAATGTCGTTGTCAATGCAAAATCTCACAATTAAGACGACATGATTTACGAGGAAATAATAAAGACAGCTGATTCAGGAATCTTTTGGTTAGCTGACCAAGAAAAAAATGGCATCTGATCCCCATATATGTAGATGCATACTGAATCTGTTGGATGTATAACGATACAACTATAGTGACTATTTTGATTTAATTCGGACAGGTCTATAAGCCCACTCACAAATGTTTTAGATGTATAAGCTATTGAAATTCATTAAAGCTACCGGGCAATTGAGAATTGGCTTAAACAGATTTGCTATTAGAGAAATGGTTGAGCGGAAATATTCCCAAATGCAAACAAATTAAATTTTTAGTTGTCATGCCAGTTCTGAAAAAGTCCGTGTGCCGAGCTGCAGGCTAATACCTGAAAGACTGACGATTTCTGAGGGTTTGAGAGGGCAGCAGTTGGGTGGACTAGGTGACTCGAGTCCAAGGCAAACAGACTGCGGATAGACCGTGCTTAACTTCCCTTCTTCAGCGATCCGCGCCAATTTACCATCGATTTATTGAAGAGCTTCGTCTGGAAATTCAATTGCCATTAAGGCATTATCTCTGCCCATAAAACCAGTAACAATTTACTCTGCTGTTGAAGACTGACTTTAGTAAGTTTTCAATCATGAAAATCTCTTAAAATTACATTTAACCTTATCTTTATCATTGGCTTGATGGGTTTTAATTGTTTAATTGGGATAATATAAGTTAGCTCAGGGGCCTAACAATAAAACCCGTGATATGTTGTGATAACAAAGAATAGGGTGCTGAGACCAATAATGTGCTGTGAGGAGGACATTTAGAGTATCAATATATCATTGTTAAGAGCCCCATCATTACGACAATTAATTGCGCAATGTTTCGGCTAATGTAAACAAAAGGTCGCAAAATTTGCCGGAAAATATTTTGTTGTCCAGTATAAACTCTTCTTGTCTTATGAGAAAATAATGTTTTTACATCTGTGCGTCGAAATGGACTTTCGTATACCAACCATTCATATACCATGACATATCTGTGTATGAAAATGCAGTTATAAGTAATTTCTTATCTCATTTACACTGAAACTATTACATGAATGTCGACTCTTTGGTATATTCTTTAGCGACGTTTTGTTCTATGTACCAGCATCGTCATCAGACATATACACGGAAACATCGCTAGAGAATAAACAAAAATTTGTTGCCCTTCTAGATTCATCATTTTTCCAACTTCTTAACGTCACTAAAACAATTCACTGAAACTAATTGGCCAATTTGTTAAAAATGCTATAACTACCTTTTCAATCTCGTGTCAAATGTGATAAGAAAATATAGCAATAAAGGTACACTAATTTCTAATTTATCTGTTATTGAGAAACAAAATGACACGCGGAATGACACAAAAAGCGAACACTGCAAGCATGTTGATTTCAATTGGATCTACCCCCTTGCAATTGTTAACATGTCAAGTTCATTTTAACGGCATGGTTTTAGTGGTTATTAATGCGGCTAATTATGACATCTAATAAACTCAGACTAGTTAGTCAGAGGAACAGAAACCCTGCGAGGATAGGTCATTACCCCTGGGTAAATCAGTGTGGGGACAGAGATTAAGGACGTATGTGCATTATGGCGACATTTCTAGTGGGATGGTCAGACCTCAGGGGGATCTCGTCACCCCCGGGGGTTTCAGGTCGGTGGTTTACACGAGAAACAAAGACAAAGCTGATTGCAACAATATTAACCAATTCCGAGGTGTCAAGTCGTTACCACCTGGGAAAAAACCATTTAAAGGCGGAGATGTTTTGTTTTAGATTGACATCCCATTCCCCCTCAATGCGCAAGCCAAGTCTGTGTAAGAATCGGAGTCGGGTATTGGTCAACAGCACTGGTCATCTAGCCAATCAGATCTGCTTGAGGTGATCAGCACCCGATAATTTCAACCTAATTGCTTTAACCCCTATTACAGAACGAAGGTTTAAAAAGCTGGATTCCTGCGTAGTTTTGAAAGCTAAACCGAACACTCCACGGAGAAGGAAGGCACACGCACCTAACGCAATTGTTAATTTGACAGCAGATTTAGAATACAGTGATCCAGATTTCTGCAACTCGATCATATGCTACTGCTTGAGTTAAAGGCTAAAGACGAGACTGATTAATCCAAGTAATTTTGGACTGTATTGCTCTTCTGGATTTTACTGCATCATCCAGCTATGGGAGAGCGTACGAATGATGTGATGACCACCAAGAAACCCAAAACAGCCTTCACTATCGAAAGTATTCTGGGGTTAACGGATACTCAGACGAAAGGTAAGATGTATATTTGATTTTTCTGCATTATAAGGTTTCTCTTGTCTTTGTAGTGATACAAATACCTGTGCGTACATACCTAATGAAGACGACTGGAAAATTGATTACTGGATAAAGCATTTCTTACTGAAAGTTACTAGTGTACAAAAATAGATTTGTATGCACAAATTAATTTAAGAAATCCAAAAAAAGTTTGGTTTGATGTATACAAAACGTGTATATCATTTATCATTTTTTTGGTGTAAACTTTACCACTAAATTATTAAGTGTAGATGACATGGAATGTTACTTGAATTTTCATTTTCTTCTTCAAGAACATGTCGATTTCACTTAAATTTTAGTAACAATGAACACAACGTTAAAAAAAGAGCTCACATGCTTTTGATATTGAAGCATTTTGAAAAAGAAAGGTTAAATGATGATATCTGCTGTAGTAGAGATTTTAAAAAGTATTTATTTATTTACTTAATTGGTGCTTTACGCCACACTCAAGAATATTTCACTTGTATTCTAAAAAGTAATTTGGCTGCCATCTGTAGTTTCAGCAAATCATATAACACAGACGCACTGGATAAGCAAAATTATCAAAATTAAATGTGTTTAAATTATTTAATTTTATTAATGCAGTTGAGTAAAATATATCGTATCATAATTTATTTTCAGTAAATCCGGTGGAAAAGAAGCCTGATATAAAAGTACAACACTGTCGTGACGATTATAGACTGATTGGATGGAATTTGGTGCAAGACAAATCTCTCACCAAAGTTACGCCGAAACGACAAACACTATCAATCGACAAGTTATACACCGGCATGAAGCAATCAAACACTCACAGGCCCAAAAGTCCACCATCTCAAAGACCACTGTCAGAGGATGAGAAATGTATGGACGTGGATAAGTTTTTAGAATCGACGCCATCTGGCGTTAAGTCCAGGAAGATTCGGCGCTGCAGGACGACGTTCACGACGTATCAGCTTCACCAATTGGAGAGAGCGTTTGAGAACACACAGTACCCAGATGTCTTCACCAGAGAGGAGCTAGCGTTGAGTTTAGACCTTAGCGAAGCCAGGATACAGGTAAGTCACCAAGGACAAATGTTTCTGGTGAATTTATTCATATACTGTTTGGGGTAACATTTTTATGGCAATGCTCTAGTAACGTATGAAAAGTTCCATTTACATATCTCTGTAACGCTTTTGTATAGCAGCCTGTACATAAGGATGGGGCTATATAACACGGAAATTCTGAAACACCCACAAGACTCAGGTTAAGGAGATGCTTATACATCTTCATTAAGGCTTCGCAAATCCAACTCTCCCATTCCAGAGTTAAAGAGATGCTTACAACATCCCCAGATCCGGGTTAAAGAAATGCTTATACATCCCCAGATTCGGGTTAAAGAAATGCTTATACATCCCCAGATTCGGGTTAAAGAAATGTTATACATCCCCAGATTCGGGTTAAAGAAATGCTTATACATCCCCAGATTCGTGCTAAAGAAACGCTTATACATCCCCAGATTCGTGCTAACGAATCCTTACACATCTCCAGATTCGAGTTAAAGAAATGCTTATACATCCCTAAATCGGGTTAATGCAAGTTTTATACTGATAGCAGAGTTCATACTGAAGGCGGTTGATGAATTATTAACAGTTTCTACTAACTAAAATCTTTAATTAACGTCATCACAGTTCAAGGTATGCCACAAAAATGTATATGTCATAAAAGGTCCTTCAATGTGGTACTAAGTTTAAAGTCAACCTGAAAAATAAAGACAACGAATTTGAGTGACAGTAACGACCTTTGTTTCGTCTTGCGAACATATGCAGGTGTTAAGCACACAGTTGCACCTTGTTTACGTTAATTTATTTGTTACGATTTTCTGACATCTGCCATTTCAATATCTGTTAATGAATTCTGTTTGTGCAGCTGTTAATATAGGAATTGATACAAAAAGTTAATTATCATGGTCTAATTACAACTGATACCAGTTAATTGTCCACGATTTGGGTTTCGGTTGGTCCCTGGTAGCCACAGAGGGTGGGGTGGAAGATTTTGTGATTAGGAATGGCTGGAGTAACCAGCCGGACACCCGAGGACAAACACTTCAGAGGCGGGGTGATGAGTACTCCTGGAGCGTTTTGTGCGTGGCCTGTTTGTTTTAAGATTTTTTATGAAATAGGCGATTATTGATAAACACTGGAGCGGGTGTGTGCTGTAGATTATGACACTTTGGCACGCCCCCTTTATGGACAGGGCGCCGAATGGGGTATTCACTTTAACACTGAAAATAGCAAAGTTATACTTTCACATATATACACGCAACGTTCAACGCTTTCCTTAAGCACAAGTCAAGTTTATAAAAAAAAAAATTAATAACAAATTATAGGTGATTATTTTAATGAAAGTTCATTAAGTCAGCTGAAGGATTTCAGTAAGATGGAAATGGATTAAACAACTAAATACCTGTTGCTTAGCACACTAAACACCACTTAATTCCTGTCAAATTGTGCAAAGGTTACCTGTCCAGATTATATCAGCTTCAGGCAGGTATGCCCCATTAAGGTGACAAGTGTACTTCAGACCAATTATCTCATCATATAGTTAACATTTTCATGAGTCGTCTAAATGATTTTATTTCCTATTGCCAATAATAATTTTAATTTTTACTTTCAGGTGTGGTTTCAGAACAGACGAGCCAAATGGAGAAAGCAAGATAAATTTGTCACTGAGCGTTCTCCTCACCTGCTGGAAGATCAGCCAATCACAGCCCCCGTTACATGTGCCTCGCCGTCTTCAAGTCACATGACCAGTCCAGAACAACTCACGCTGTGGATGGGTCAGTACCCACCAATGGCGGCCGCCTCCCCATTGTTTATATACCCGAGTCTCTTCCCTTCGTCTCCATCAGGCCCTTCACAGGGATCTTACACCCTCTGTCGTCTTTCCCCAAGAGGGCTTCTCTCCATGGATGTACGGTGATGACAGTATTTAACAGTTTGGAGAACCTTTAAAACGGCGCCTCTAGTGAGAGTAACTTGATACAGAAATCGTCCAACTACTGAAATCGTGAATTTCAAATATGGCGATTGTTTGAGGCGGCATTCATATGGATGCTCTCAGCCAATCCCTGACCGGAAGTTCCCAGAGAACACTAGGCAGCGGAAGTACCTGAAAGCCTCTCTGTAATCGGTCTAATTTCTATTTCGTGTATGTTTACGCAGGCCCACTAGTATACTTTTATATGCCTTACATCGGGTATGTTGTAAAAACATTTATGCATTCGACAGTGTTAACTCCATGTTAACTGACGTATCTTTCGTAAAGAATCGTCCATTGTCAGCGTGGTAGAACTGTGGGTCTGGAGAGCGTTACAGAGAATTGTGTCGTTGTGTCACTTCAAATTTCCCCAGATGTGACTCGAGTCTTTATTATTGGACAGGCGCTATGTTCGTGACAACCGTGCTGTCTGTTATTCACCAACCTTCGCGTATTTTGTTTATTTCTCACCTTTTCGGAGACTGGAAAGTTATTTTTGGCCCGTAAATCGTATTTATATTGCCTTAGTGAAAGGCAATCAAAATGGGTGACAAATTTGAACATAAGAACTTAAAGCAGTAGTATTTGTTGCCATTGCCCAATGCAGTTCTTGGTGTAAGTGTAAAATGGGTATATTTTATCTGTTATATAAGTTTACTCATGTTGAATGTAAAGTGCTATATTCTAAATGTTCTGATTACCATCTCGATATGTAGATATGTTCAAATGCCTAGAGGATGATGTGTAATACATATATCAGTAAGGGTTGAATCCAGCCAAACCACTTTAGTGCAAAGCAAACATCTAGAAACAGTTGCTGTTTGACCATCATTAAAATGGAACCCAAAGGAAAGCTTGGAACCCGAACATTATTATTATTATTGTGTATTCGGGTTGTACCTTGTTCTGCTAAAATTAACTACCGATGTGGACGTTATAATTAACAATAAATTGAATTTAAAAAGATCAGTTGAAATTTTTGCCTTAATCATCATTGTTACATTTTTTTTTATAATATCCTTCTAGTCATGCAAGGACTGCAACTTACTATTCACGACATAGTACACAAGTCGCCATATTTAGCCATATTGGAGCCATTCCCCACCCCCCACCCCCACCCCCACCTCCCGTGGCCTAGAAAGGTGCCAATGCGGCGCAATGATCCAGGAGCCTCATTTTTGCTTCCTCTCTGGTCGTACATGAGAAAGGCTGCCAGCAAAATGTGGATGACCATAAGTTTCCTCCGGACTCTGCCCAGCTTCCTCCCAGCATAATGCTGGGCGCCGTCGTATAAGTGCGGTATTCTTGAGGACGGCTTTAAACACCTATCAAATAAATAAGTAAATGTTTGGGATATTCATTCAAACTCAGTTAAGCGTTACATAACTTAGCCGTTTCCACGTCAGGCGGACCTTACATATCAAACGCCTTTTTTAAGTTTCTTAAATTTTACACGCAATATAGAATTCTCCAGGGTGTCCCACCTAAGAGCATTTGTCCTGTTTGCTGTGTGGCGATTTCAATCTGTGTCAGAAGTTATTTCATGTAATACGAAAGATAGTGTGCCTAGTAGGTTTCGCCAAGTGCTCCCACTGTTTTTTAAATTTTGCAATGAAAACAGTTCTCTTGTCAGTTAATGTGGAGGAAGTGTGCATTTTGCTTCATAATTGTGTCAAACTGTACATAACATGGGGTCTAGGAATGAATATGCCTAGCGTTGGTAAAATGACGGCGCTGGTCGATTGCCCCGAGGGATCTAAGCTCTTATGCGTTTTGATTAACGATAATTTGATGCTTGAGTGCATGATTTAAATTCTGATTAAATTCGACTTTTAGGTGTCATTAAAAACTGCTTCTCTTTGCATGAAATTCAATTCGTCCTAATTTCTTACATACTTTATATACGTTCTTAGTTCTTAGGTGGTTCTTTTCAGAACATTGTTTTCAAAATTGTTGTCGCGACTGAACGTACGTCTATGGTGGTTGACGATTAGTATAAGAATATCTGTTCTGACGCCTAGATTTATCAAATACTCTCTGCCAGGGAGTTTAATCCAGCTATGTACGGTATACTTTTTGCCGTTCATATCATTTTAACATTGTCGAGATCATGGTGCAGTGCGGGGGTTCACACTGACTCCACGTCAAAACCACGTGTCTTCTCACACTTTTGTGATAATTTGACGGTCAGATCTATCCTGCACGTGAAACGAAAATAAACATGAAAAGATATCTCTCAAATAACTAAGCCAACAAATAAATGGACTAGTCAACAGCATCAACAACAACGGCAGATCAACGTTGTTGAGTACCATTACATTGAACAAAAATCTGTGGTTTCAAGTTGTTTTATTCCAAAAAACAGAATTACAGGATCAAAATCTAAGCACCGTATTTAAGTAAAATTATTCAAATATCCGATTAAGCAATTTCAGTAACACTTCTTTGGCATTTAAACATGTTATGTTATGAGAATTATGAAAAATCCATAATGCTTTAGGTTAAAATTAAAACTACTACCAGTTTACCTGCACCAGGCAGGTAATTACCATATAATTAAAACACACACGAATAACCTGTTAGGGTTGGATTAAATTCTTACTCGTTATCTTGGTAACTCATAATCTTCTGTGTTATTCCTTTACTCTTACAGTGCGTTGGAACAAAACCCTACAGCATTTTGGTAAATTTAAATTCACTATATGATCATTGACGTGGATTTTACCGCGGCATGTTTGTGAATTTTATTCAGCAGTTCTTCTCGCCGGCAAGGAATCATTTGAACTCTTCATCGTAGTCCACTGGGCCATAGTCCGGCTGGGGCAGGGGACCGTAGTCTGGCGGCTGACCGCCTTCAGGCCCGGGAATAAGGGGGTCTTCCTCCAACAAGCCGGGCGGGATGAAATCTGGCAAGAAAAGGTGAATGAGTACAAAATGTGCGGTAGTAAATATACAAATAGGGTCCCCGCACATTCGGGACACACGACAAGGCCTGTTCTAAATTACCTCCCTTGTTGCACGACTTCGATTAAACATAACGCGAGGTTATTTTTTAAGGCGTGAAACTACGAGATGTGGGACCTCGTCTGCTAAAACATGCTGTATGTAGGTTATGAGACCACAACGACAAATATTTTCTAAGCAACAGAATGTGAAAAAACATGATGTCAGCTTTCGAAAGTCTCAGAAATGTCGATAGATCTTTAATAGAATAAATGATTTGCAGCGGCTTGAGAGTCCGAAACTCTTTAACCAGCCTACGCGACTTTGACTCCGAAACGTGTCATTACCCGTTCTATGAGGTCCCACATAACCACAGTTTACCTTTGACAACGCACCTTTGTAACGGGAGAGTAACTTACAATGAGGTAATTCGCTACTGTCCAATTATAGTATCTATCATATAGCATCAAATATTTTAGTTCATATAGCAACATGTGTAAATCAAATTATATAAGATGCTTTGGTTCATGTATCAGTCCACCTGTAGGCCTGCATATCGTTTCTTTCTCACTGTTACAAATGTAGTAATACTGACCAGTTGTTTTGTTTCTTACCGTTAATGAGATGTTTTATTCTTACAGTTAAACCTGTACACCAAATCAGATCAGATGTTTTTTTGTTTCTTCCCGTTACACCTGTACAACAAATTAGATCAGATGTTTTGTTTCGTACCGTTACATCTGTACACCAAATCAGACCAGATGACCATCTGTTGTGAGAAACAGAAGACCCCGAGTCGTCCACCTCTCAGCGAAGCGTCGTAGATATTTCCGGTGTCGGCCACAAGAGACGTCTCTTCAAATAACAGTACACTGTAAAAGGTAACAATGACAACACATTGACTGACTGCTGGTTGAACAACGATTACTACAATCTTACCTGTGATTTAGATCAAAGCCTTTTTAATCAAGGGCAGAGTTCAAGCTTGTTATAAATTGTTTACATCCTGTTGTCAACTGTGTTTTGTTTGTTTCCATACCGTGAACGCTGAACATTCTGGTGGAGAAAACATCACTGAGACTTGGTCACTATGCATTGTTTTAATATTAGTGTAAGTTAAATGTGATGATAACACAACAGTTTGAGTAATTCTAGACCGGGGAAGTCTAACCCCTGCATTTTAGCTACCTAATTCTACGTATGCCATGGTACTAGGGGGCGGGCAATGTGCTACTGTTAAAGCAATTACATAAGCAATTAGAATAAAACCGTAACTCAGCTGTATTTCACCAGTTACGTGTGAGAAAACTGTCAGAACATGACTCGTAGGAAATCCCCGGTAATAAAATTATTAATTAAATTTAAATGTTATAATGTTTGTACATAACACAATGACTAATACACCTTAAGTGAAAGGAAAATTTCAGTTGAACGATAGTTATTTACTTCACCATTCTTACAAAGGAAGGACTACGTAATCGGTAATGGCAGAAGCAGCCAGTGTACAATCTGCTTTGTTAAATTATTCTTTGCTTGTATGTTGAAACCCTGGTATAGATGTCACCAGAGTTATACCCCTTACCGTATTAAGCCTCTGGCTGGACGATGTATCAGCTCCCACCTGTATGCAGTCCTTTCTTTCCAACCAACGTTTCGGGGATCCTTCCACAGAAGTTTGACCTGTCGTCATCAACATGAAATTATCTTTGATAACTTAAAAGCCAAAAAGGTGATTTATATCTGACAGACCTACGTTATCGGGGCGCTCATTGTCTCTATCGTACCATATAGTGAAAGCTGTGCGATTACTTGCACAGCATCGGCTAATTTTAACATCACAATTGTATATATATATATATATATATATATATATATATATATATATATATATATATATATATATATATATAATTAAATGTAATCAGTCTCTTTCATGTATGTGCAAGTCGCAGAAAATACTTTTCAACTCAACCATGGGTTAACCACTCAAAACGAAGGCTTTAGTAAAATTTGCATAAATGGATTTACCTGACCCGCAGTGTCCCCAGTATGCCACATCGAGTTCCTCAACATCTCACCAGGACCAGTGTCCGAGTTGACCAGTTTTAGCTGAATACCCGGCTCGGCCACTGCCCTGAAGGGTGTCGGGTGCCAATATGTCTGGGTAGCTTTCTTCCACATGACCACGTAAAAATGGGAGCTGTCTTGGTAGCTGAAGATAAATCCCGCGTAGTCGTCATCCACCTCGGTGTTCACGAAGAAAGTACCGCTGAAGTCCACGCCACTGAAAGCGTTATAACCTGAATAAGAGACGGAACAAAAACCACTGACACGTACTCATATATTTGGTGTAACCAAACCTAAGTAAGAGCAAGAAGAAATGTCATCAATAAGTAAACATTTCTTTTCGGTTGATGCTGGAATGTTCAGGATTTGCTGATCCCTGTGCAACACAAGTGCATCAGTACGCAATAATTGCTTTTTGGTTGGTGATAGAATGCTCAAGATTTGCTGTGACCTATGCAAGAGATGTGGTGCGCTGGTTGTAGAAGCCCCTATAACAACCGATTGTTGAATAAAATTGTTTAACTATGACGAAGAAAAACCGAGCAGATGTTTTTTTTTAACTTACTGACGGCTATACCCGGATCGCTATTCATTGTCTGCACAATCTCGGCACCCTGCAAAAAAAGTACAAGTACAGTGCAAGTACAGTTATGTAAGTTATCCTTAATTTACATTCTGATCCGCTTCCTTGGAGTTTAACATAGCTGTAAAAATTGATGATGATGATGATGTTGATGACGATGATTCTACCGATCGTGTAGAAACTAAATTTCCAATAAATATTTTTAACCTCATACTTAAATAGAAAGACTGACTAGTTAGTCGTAGGTTAGTTGGCAATTTATTCCAATCCCATGGGAAAGATATATATAGGTCATCAGTTCGGAAATATCAGTATAATACTCCTGTTATCAGTCTCAATACAGCCATATTTTGTTGTGCTTCCTCACTGAATAACAATGTCGAAGTCAACAGACATAATTAACGGTGCTCGCGTTCATCATTATACTGATCCGGGTTATCCCTTTATACTAAGAATCTAGCGAGAAAATAGCAGGATTGTCAAATATGCAGTTATCAGTCTAACATCATTCAGCTCTGAAGAAGTATCTGTCGCTTATGAGGCTTTGGCACATAAACCATGAGTTAAGAGTGAAAGGCTGATGCCAAACTCATGTATGTGAAGTAGTAATACGCACATATAAAAACTCTTTAGTTCTAAACACTTAGGTAAGAAAATATTAGGCACCTGGTTGAGAATCACCCAATTGGGATCGATCTGTGAATCTCCTTCCGGGTCAAGCACAACTGTCTGGTAAGCTCGGAAGTCGGTAGAGTAAATTTCCCCATTATCCGGACAAACGTCCAAACCATCCGGATGTCCGTCACCGTCCGCGTCGTTCTCACACACATCGCCCTGTCCGTTACCTAAGGTGATAAGACCGACAAATAACTTAACCGAACCGAAACGATGTTTACCTTCGCTAAACTTTATTTATTTACTTATTTGATTGGTTTTTTGTGCCGTACTTAAGAATATTTCACTTACAAGACGGCTGCCCACAAAACTTCTTATCGTTGCCTCACAGTATACGATAGGAGTCCTCGCCGACCGACTATAGCGCTTGTCTAATGAGGTCTTTTGTTTTTCTTTTCAGTCAGGCAGTTTATGGCGAGGTGGGTTTCTCTCCAGATCTTCCCAAGTTTGCCCCCACCCAAAAACTTGACAGCCTTTATATAAGCTTAATAATATTTGAGTGAGTGAGTGCTTGGGGTTTAACGTCGTACTTAACAATTTTTCAGTCATATGACGATGAACTATTTTAGAGTGCATGTACGTGTAATGTGCCTCCTCGCTGAAGGGCGGATTTCCACGGCTCTTATATCTTGTGCTTCACTGAGACGACTTACCGAAGGCAAGTAAGCCGCCCCATCCGAGTCATTAGACTGGTACGGATCAACCAGTCGTTGCACCAACCCCTTAATGCTGAACACCAAGATACAACTTCCTCTTTTAAGGTCTTTGGTGTGATCCGACCCATGATTGACCCTGGATATACAGCCCCCGAAGCGTTGGCTCTACCAACTGGGGCCGGTTAATATCCTTGCATATACGGCATGAAAGACCCAATGAACCTATACAATAGATGGGACCATTGCCTTTCAATGATTTAATTTTTGTGTATAGTACAGAAATAGAAAAAGAATAAGAATTGTCTCCCTTACCGTCCAGATCCGCCTGATCAGGGTTGTACACCAGGGGGCAGTTATCATCTTGGTCCAGGATCAAGTCATTGTCATCATCGTCATCACACATGTTTCCTGCCACAGCAATGTGATATGGTAAGAGGAGCAGCCTTGGTAAGTGTTTTAGTATATAGACAAAAAAGGGGCAGATGTGAAACAGCAGTTAACTGCTTTTTACAAACTCACACACACATGTAGTCCATGCTCTACTCTTCTTATACATCTGGCACTGTCACAATTAGCTAACCACAGATTGAAATAACAAACAGCTTATGAGATTAAAGCAATGTCAATAAAGTAAACAGATAAAGATATGTACTCACTAACAATCAATAGAGGACGACATGGGGAAAACATTGTCGAATATCACAGAGAAATTTTTTCGATTACATTGATTATTTGACACGTGCAGGACGACATACTAGACACAGTATTTGATATGGTCCTTATTTCACGTGGCATAGATGTACTTACGATCTATATACTAACAACGGAAGCCTATATTTTCGACAGAATAAATTCGCCTGGAATTAATGTGACGTCTATTTTAGTTCATTTTGCATGGTATTTGTGGCGTATGGATAATTTAACTCACCTCTACCATCTTTATCGGTGTCAAGCTGGTCAGCATTGGCCACCGTAGGACAATTATCCTTGTCGTCCTGGATACCATCGTGATCTCTGCAATGAATTGCAGCGAAAGGGGATACAAAATCGCCAATCCGCCTTTAAACGGGCAGTAAGCCTTGACTTTGTCCATATCACCCACTTGTTATAAAAGCAAACAAAATAACCTTATAAAACCTTCGCAGTTTGACTTTCGCTTTCTCATTATGTGTTCTGTATACTTACCTATATAAAACACACAGCGAAACTGGCCGATGAATCAAATCGCTGATAACCGAATTACGTCCGAACATAAAGCCTCAGAATAGGGGCGAACTATTTTGCATGGCAAAAAAATTGAAGTGAAGGAGGGATTTTCTTAACAGAATGTGTACTCAGGTAATATATTAATGCCCAGTGAATCATCTCACTCGAACTATTGGTGGCGAACCCCAAAAAATGTTTTTTACATACGATGACATTTCATGTTTACGATGACATTTCATGTTTATGTTTATTTATTTACTTATTTATGTGATTCGTTGTTTATAACGCTGTGCGTGAGATTATTTCTCGGATATGACGACGGTCGAAATAATGGATTAAGGAAACTCGAACATGCTATGTCAATTTTATCATGGACGTAACCTCGACTATACAGCTTTGTTCTAACAAATATGGTGGAAAGTCGGCACACAATGAAATGTTGACCGATGGAGCAATACGGTTCCCCCGAACAACGTACCAGCGTGTTATAAGCCGGTATATATCCGGAGGGAAATCTGAGCCGACTTTCACCAGGGAACAATAGCAGTGGAAGAACAAGTGGTATCGCTTTGCCACCAACTACAAACAGTGTCGTTTCCAAGCGAAACCACCTCAGCCATTACGAGTATTCCAACAGCTGGGAGTTGTTATCCCGAGTCTGTTGTGTTAGCAAATTCAGGGTCAGCCGAGCTGTTTGTTCTGTTACAGAACAAAGAGTGGATACAATGGATAATAATGACTGTATATGTTACATTATACATTGTGTTTCGGGTCCAGAATGGACGATAACTGCCTATATTAGCCCAAATTTAAAGGTGTTGTGTAGCCCAAATTTAAGGGTGTTGACACATCCTATATCTTAACTCTGGATGTGAACAATGACATCTGTAGCATATACTGGGGACAATAAGTGCACTCAAAATTAATCTGTTAATTTTAACAGAAAATGTGTTTTATGAGTGACGCTAGAACTTATCCTGTTATTATAATATTGTGTCATATTCAACATAATATCCTGTTAATCTAATATTATCGCTATGTTAAATTAATAGAATATGTGTGTTATTTTGAACAGAATAATCTGCTGCAATAACAGAATACACTGTAGCATCACTCAAATAACAGACTTTCTGTTAAATTTTACAGATTATTTTTGAATGTGGAAGAAATTGTCATCTTCATTCTTTATTTCATTGGAATTAGGTTCCAATATAGAGGAAAAAGACCGTTTCCTTTACTTAACCACAATGACATGACATGGGCCCAGTTGTTCAAAGGTACATCAGAAGTTAATTCCCCTATTATCTTTAGTCTGGACAAAATCATATTAGTTTGGTACTAGTCCAAGACTGGTATTAAGATTTAAGCCTGGCTTAACTTACGATATACCGTACTTTCAAACATCCAAGCCCTGGGCCCAGTTGTTCAAAGGTGTATTGGCAGTTAAGCCATAGATTATATTTTTAGTCTGTATTTCTGCGTCCACGTGGGTTAAGAAAGTTAATAACGCAAACTACAATAATCGCAAACTTACTGATCATCATTCGTATCACAGAGGTCCCCTATCAGGTCGTTGTCCGAATCTTTCTGTCATAAAACACAAACATGGAAAACATTGGGGGTGGTGGAGTTTCAGTACATACAGAGGTTTATAATTGGCAGTAGATTATCCAATGGCTACACATTATTTAAACTAAAGCCGCATCCACACGATGTAATTGTCGAGTCTACCCATCGAATTCGACCATAGTCAAACGAAAATAAAAGATGCGCTGTTTCATGCGATTGTAGCATTCGACAAATCGCGTGGTGTCAACGCGGCTTAAGGGTACAGGTATTTTCCATCAGACCCGTTCCACTCGAGGAATTTTTCTAACACCACATGCTGTAATTCTTCAACCTTTTCAACCACTTAAACACTTTTTTCAGCGGATTTTTATGCATAGAATTATTATTTAAATAACCACAAAATTGATTTACTCGTGTCAATAAAGATGCAAGGTTCATAAATGTGTAAAAATTATTTCTGTACAGCTCAAAGTCATATCAGAATTTTTTAAAATATTCGTTGTTGGAGTTGGTTGGAAAGGTTGAATAATTAGGGTAACTTTAGGTAATATACTATTCTACATGCTGAGATATGTGAACAAATTAATGCCACATTTAATCAGCTTAAGTTGTTTCAAATTTTATGAAACAAATGAAATTCCTTGTCGAAAAAGATATTACAGGCCATCGTTGTCAAAGGGGCCTCAACTCTTCATCGGTGTCGGGATTTGTCTGTATTGTAATACTCACTTGTTCCGGGTTCCGGATCCTAGGGCAGTTATCACAGGCATCTCCAACCCCATCTCCATCAGAGTCTATCTGATCGTAATTCTTCACTTTGACACAGTTATCATCAGCGTTTAAAATACCTGGAACCCAGCATGCTATGTATTAGCGAGGGCATAACAAGAAATATGAAAATGATGGTTACCTTACAAATTATACCGAAATATGCCTGATCTAATTAGATCTTGTAACAAACTGTGCCTTGTTGCATTACTTTATTTGTAGCAAAATGTGCTCGATTATATTACATTTTGTAACAAAATGTACCGAGTTATTTTACATCTTGTAAGAAAATGTGCCTGGTTGCACCGCATCTTGTTACAGAATATATTTGACAACCTACTCAGTGTAATTCTTTCAGTAATTTTGTGATGAAAAGGAAGCAGAATCTAAGACGATCAAAAATACCTAATGTGCTGATTATGTACAGAAACCTGCGGAAGGTCAAATAAAAAAAATACATTAAGTACAGGAGTAGATTGTAATTTTTAATACTACATCATTAACTGAAATCAACAGCCCTGATCAATACTGGTGATCTATTTAGTTCCAAAGTCTGGCCCAAAACACTTTGTCGTCAATATAATTCTACTTTAAGGAATAAACGCATTATGGACAATTGTCAACCATCTCAACCCCCACCTCATTTCCTATAAATTAGGTCTCCTACTGTTTCCCACATACCGTCATTATCAATATCCGGGTCACAGTTATTCCCCAGCCCGTCCCCGTCCGTGTCCGTCTGATCCGGATTGGGCACGGTGGGACAGTTATCACAGGCGTCTCCGGTACTGTCCGGGTCTACTTCACTGTCTACCTGGGCCGGGTTGGGCACCAATGGACAGTTGTCCTGTCAATGAAACACGAATAAAAGGCGTAATTTGGACATGGTGCCATTGGCGGTATCATAACAGCCTGAGATCGATCTAGAGCTCGGCTTATGTTGTTTTGGAACCATTTCACTTAATTCGACATTCACTTAACCTGATGTAGAACTTTCAAATTCCATCATAAAAGTTAAACAAGAGGCTCGCCGTTTTCCTTTGACACGAAGGTTTCGCGCTCGAATCAACAAATCAAACACGGGGCAGACAAATTTGAATTTGAAACGTGTAATTTCTGACGTCACCATTTAGTGAGACTACTTATTCGTGTGAAAAGTGGGTTGTATTTTGGCGCTAAGTACAGATGCGCCATTGCAGTTTGGCTTTGTGACAACATAACATGTTAACACATGATTTTAAAACGTGACATGTACTACTTCACCGGCCTAGTAAGTGTAAAGCAACCATTAGTTCATTTATAATTTCACCACGATAAGGCGTTTTACCGAATTCTTGATAACTCCATCATCACATAGTATTTTACCGGATTGTAGGTAATTCATTATGATTTGTTTAGCATTTTTACCGGATTGTTGATAATTCCATCGTTATTAAGTATTTTACCGGATTGTTGATTATTCCATCGTTATCGGCGTCGTCATCACAGGCATCTCCTAGCCCGTCCAGGTCCGCATCTTCCTGCCCGCTGTTAGGGGTCAGCTTACAGTTATCCTAGATGAGAAAAGGTGGGTTGAAAAATTGAGAACAACCCAATATGAAAGCCATTCTCAATGCGGATGCTGAAATGTTTAAAGGTATTAACAAGATTTCTTGTACTTTAACAAAACGTACATTTAACACTGCAAACCTATGAGAAATTTGCCCCCTTCTACACACAGATTTTTTTGTCATAGCTCTTACAATCAACGATTAAAAGATAACTTAAATAATATTTACAAAATTTGATTGTAGGTGAGTATATAATGTGAAAAAACGCGACACCAGAGTACCCTGTCACTGGCACTATGACCCATAAAGCCCACCTTAAAATTTAAACACTTAAATGCATTAAATTCCAGTTTAAAATAGTCCAAAAAGATGTAAAAATGTACTATCTGGCCATGCTTAATTGTGAGCTATCTTTTTCTGTACACATTACATGATTAAAAGAATTCCTAAAATGAAATTGGAAAATGGAAAAAAAACTTTCTCAAAAGCACTTCTGATAATCTGGAATGAGCACAAATTTCAAGCTTTCAAACCTTCAGGAAATTTTGCATCAAAACAAGGTTTAACAATTATAGACATGACCAGCGTTGTTATTAAGATGCTAATCTTATCATGTCATCACCTTGCGACATCTCCTGTCGAGACAGTCTGGAATGGCGTCGTCTGGCAATCCGTCAAGATCCGTGTCTCGCACACAGTGGAACCCGTCCCCAGCAAAACCTATACTACACTGTAAAACATATAAAATGCTGAATCATCTTGCTCGTTTACGACATTTATAAATAGTTAATTCTCTGTAAAACGATACAGTAAATCAACCAAAACAATATGTGATCCCAACAACGCTGAAAGTGAATGAATCCCAAATTTTTTTCATCACAATCTATAACATTTTAAAGATTGGAGATTCAGGATGAATATTTGTAAGAAACCTCTGTCCCTGGAACTGCATGATGTACACAATTGTAGTCACAATGTTGCCACATGTATTATGTAAGGCAGAGAAGCAGGCCAAATTGTTTCATTTAAGATTAAAATTTTTCAAATTTTAAAGAATGGAGCAGATGTATGACGTCATTACTTACCTCACAAAGATAGCCGTCGTGACCCCGTCGTTGTAAACAGTTAGCGTTGACGTCACATTTTGTCCGTCCGTCTGGACACACATTGCCGGATTTTCGACAGCCTACGGTCTGGTTACCTATGAACCCTGGCAAGCAGTCCCCACACTGACGGGAGCCCTGGGAGAGACGAGCAGAATGTCAGCGGCGACAAGGGAGGCAAAGAAATGTAATCTGGGCATAACTTGTGTAGGCTATTATTCATTTTATACCCTTGCGATGGCGTTTGCAAAATTGCAAAAGAAAAATGTTCCATATAGAGCAGAATGTAGTCTGCATTACCCGGGAAAAGGTACCCACTGAAAGGAAAGTCAGAGTTATATCAGCAACATTATCATATTTCATATTGTTTTCTCATAAGAAAATGAGATGACCAGACAAACTGGCTATAAATTTTGATTTCAAATTAAGTGAAATATTTACAGAAAGATGAGTTTATTAAGCTGGAGGAAACTGGCGTTTCCATACTGTTTTATTGAATGAAACTATAAAGAAGGCTGCTGGACCTGAATTTGATCTCTCTTTGGAAGGACACCTTCCACAGATTCTATCAACGCAGATACTTCAAACCATTATCCTGGTTTTTTTCTCACAATCTGTTTCGATCATTAATAGTAAAACGTAATGGAGAAACCAGCGACTGAAATGTTTCACACAGTGGAGTGATGAGTACAATCAGAACTGTCAAATCAATGAGCCATCATCTAAAATAGCACAATCTATTCCTTCGCTATTAACTACAACCATCCATCAACAATTCAATGAACACAGCAAATCCACAGCTAATAAATCAGTCAACATCTGAATTAGCCTGTTCCATTTTTTACAACTTATTTCAGCCATCCACTGATTTATCAATTCAAGGCATCGCCGTACATACCGGGGTGTTGATACACTGTGAGTTTGGTACACATCCACCGTTGTTTCCGTCTTCACACTCGTTCAGATCTCTGCAAACCTTCGAAGATAACGCAGAAATATTGCCAATTAATGTTACATTGGTATAAGTTTGCTGCAGATACGTGTAATACACGCATAATGTAAATGGGAATTACAAATTGGCACTATATCCTGAGCAAAAATCAACACAGTTGCCTTATTACCAGAATTTTAGAGAAATTATTTTTTGTTTTTTTTCTTCTTTGTTACCTGTTTGTGCCGTTGGGCAAACTCAATGCCAATTCCTTCCAAGGGCGGAGCAGTGTATCCCAGAGGGCACGGGGTGCACGTGAACCCTGGCTGAAGATTCTCGCACGTGGCTAATCTGTCACATGGCCTACTGTAGAGACACTGGGAAAAACATCATTCTTTTTAAAAACGGGCTTCATTTGTTCATTTTTACGCGATCAAACATGATTAGTCTGGAGCTCACTCGCAAGAGATGACCCATTAGCGATGGATAGTCTTTTCGTTTACACTATTTTATTACATTCACATATTTCCTTCATTGGTGCTTGGCATCTTGTTGAAGAACATTTAATATAGCAGATTATGGGTAAAAGACTTGAATAACCAATAGAAAAAGCAAGTCTTTGGCACCTAGATTTACACAAAACCGTTGCTTTCACAATAAGATGAGTTTCATTTTATGTTATTGCATATCGAAATGTTCATAACTCACCTCGTTGATATCTGTGCAGTGCGTACCATTTCCGGTGTAACCAACAGGACACGGGCCGCACTGGTAACCAACGGGTGTGTCCTCGCACGCAACTCCAGGGAAACAAGGTCTGGAGGAACATGTGACTATAAATGGTTTACATCCGTGAAGAGTTCCATCCCCTGAATAGCCAGGTGGACAAGGCCCACACCGGAAACCACTGGCGGTATCATAGCAACGAACACCTATGAAATACGTGAACAGAATAGCACAAGGCCAATCGTATGAGTTAATCTAAGGACTTAAAAAAGTTATAACAAGTTCTAACATACTCGATGTTAGATATTCTAAATAAAGAATATTTTCATTGATACCAACTCTTCACATTCTTTGATAAGCTTAATGGTGGAACCTTTTTGTAATAGGGCCATTTTCATGACAGCATTGTAAGACTTGGCAGAATAACATTCAAACTTCCTTTATATACTTATAAAACCAAACATTAACTTTCATCCTGTTTTCATCAACAGGAAGGCTAGACGAAAGGTCCCATGGAAAAGTAAAACCTGTTCCGTCGTATGAGTCATTTGTATGTAAAGGGGCAACTCAAATACTCACTGTAAACTTTAAATCAAAAACAAGTATAACACAAGAAAAGAAAATGTTTAAAATGAATAATCCCAACATTCGGTAAAATATATAATATGAAAATCAAACGACAAGTACACCAAGCAATTTTCCATGATGTTAGGAAAGCATGTTACATTTCACAATTGTAAACGTTTCTGTTCATGTTATACAGGCCGACACATTACACGCCTGCCCCTTTAAATCTGTCCTCTTACCTGGATAGCAGGGCTTGTCGTTACAAGTCTCATAGGCTGTACAGGTCTCTCCATCCCCATAATATCCCGGGGGACAGGGCCCACAGCGGAACCCTAACTCCGTGTCGATACACCTTACCCCCGGGAAGCATGGCTCCGATGAGCATCGTCTTCGTACAGGAGCGGAGCGGTTGTCACCACCTAAGAAGGACAAGGTAATTGTGAGTTATTCATATTATACCCGGAAGAGGAGGATGGGGGTGGGGGTGTGTGTAGGGGGGTGGGTGGGTTGGGAGGGGGAGAGGTATAAACCGCCATACGTGGAAACAAAACTGATGATTTTAAATACTCGATGTGTTCTATTGATGTACTCTACAAACATGTAGTGTGTGCATCGAAGACAATTCAATGTTATCCACAGGCTGCGATGCCTTTTGAATGTAAGATCATTAATTTAGCTGGAGGCCTCCGAGGGCTAGTGGTTAGCGTGCTTGAGCAGAATAATGACCCAGGAGATTCTCAACAATGTGATCGCAGTTCAAGTCCAGCTCATCCTGGATTCCTCTTTTGTTGTACGTGAGAAGGTGTGCCAGCAATCTGTGGATGGTCGTCGGTATCCCCGGGCCATGTCCAGTTTCCTCACACCACAATGCTGGCCGCCTTCGCACAAGTGAAATATTCTTGAGTAAAAACTCAAAATAAATAAATAAATAAAGTTCTATTAATGTAGTTCACGTACCTCTGCACATGGCACAGTTTTCCAGAGTAAGTCTAAGCTCACGAGTTTCGCGCGTCTGCAAGAACAAAAGGAAGCATATCTTTTAGACCATTGTAAAACGGGATCTTGAAATACCAAAAAATTAACTAATACTTTTTGCGGAAATTTGCTACGGGTGACTGAGACCTTACATAAGGATGAAACTGATGTTACAAAGTTTCCTCTGACGTCAACATTAAAAGCGGGCTTACAAAATCCACGCAAATTTTAGACAACGATTTAACGAAGAATTTCTGTAAAACCATGACAAATAGTGACGTCATTACCTGCGACTGGAATTCCCTCTTCAACTCCTTTACTGTTGCGGTGAGTTGTTTCAAGGCCCCGAGCAAGCCATTTTGATCGCCATCTATTGTATACGGTAAGAAAGAAAAATATTCAGCAATGCGTAATAGTGTGTATTACCCGTTACATTAAGCCTGTCTGTAATAGTGTGTATTACATGTGACCATTTCACATGTAATAGAGTGAACATGTATGTGTGCAACGGTGATGCCGTCTACAAGAGTATTCACTGCTTGCACGAATGTGCATTATCTGTAACAGTGTTCATTATCTGTGTTCATTACCTGACCCTGTGTTCTTTACATATACCAGTATTCATTACAAGTACCCGTATTCATTAGATGTACCAGTGTTCATTACATGTACCAATGTTCACTACATGTAACAGTTTTCATTACATGTAACAGTGTACTGTATTTTGTATACCTGTGTTGATTACGTGTACCAGTGCTGATAAGGTGTACCAGTGCTGATTAGGTGTACCAGTGCTGATTACCAGTGTTTTTTACCTGCACAAATATTCACTCCCTTACCAATCCTGATTACCTGTTACAGTGTTATTTACCTGCACCAGTGTTTACTCCCTTTACCAATGCTGATTACCTGTAATAGTGTTGACAACGTGTACCAGTGTCCACTCCCTTACCAATCCTGATTACCTGTAAGTATTGATTACATGTACCAGCGTTGACTACCTGTAACAGTGATAATTGCCTGTACTGGTGTTCACTCCCTTTACCAACGCTGATTATCTGTAACAGTGTTATTACCTGTAACAGTAATGCTATCGGGAATAGTGTTGGTGTCCTCGTCGGGAAGCACTGGCCTCTGGAATGTCGGTCTCGTGTCTTCCGCGTCATTTTTGGTGGGAGAAAAGCTGCTGGACCAGGAGGGAATTTCCAGCACGGGCGATTCCTCTCCAGTCTGGGGAGGGGTAAGGATAGCGCCTTCACAACCCTGCCCCTTTAACACCGTCGGTAACGTGGTTTGCATGTAGACGTCAAAGTTCTTGTGGAGAGACTGACAATGTAAATTAAAGTATGTATATATAAAAACACTGTGGTAATCGTTAAAGAAGTAACAGCAAATTAAAATGAAAGACAGCACCTGACTAATGTTTATATCCACTGAAACACAACCATTCAAAGTATCTTAAACCGGCATTAAATGAGTTTTTTCAACCGAGTAAAAGTTTAGTGAATCTTTGTCTTGACATATTTTAGTACGTCTCCATTATCGAGGGCAAGGCGTAACGTTTTGCTCTAGCTCTCTAACGTCCAAGGCATTTTCCGTATAATTTTTCTGAGCAGTAGCCTATGACAGATAAAAGGTGTGGATGAAGGTCCAAGTGATAAATATAGTTTTCTCGGAATTGGGCACACTGGAAAAATATGTCTTCTACTGCTTGAACTACTGATACAGTAGGCCTACTATATGACTTATAAAGAACTCGAGCCACCCCATTTCAACAGCCTAGCTGCAGATGCGCGGCCGGAGTATTCCTGTTTCAGATAGTATCCTGAGGAGGGGTTATACTGGTGATTTTCACCCCTATTAAATGTTTACAAAATTACAGTACGACCGTTGCACAGCTAGACTCATGCTCAGTAAACCCAAGTACCACTGCGGGTCATCTAAGCATTCGACTGTCGCTGGATTTTATGCTTCAATTTTGTAGCGGTGGCTTCTAAGATGAAACCAGTGCTAATCTAGTTATCGCGGACGTCAGAGATAGCACCTCGGCTTGAACAACAATTTTACTGTATTTTATCAAATAAAACAGGAAAAAACACCCTTGTATGCAAGGAAGAGGAGGAAGCAAAATTTAAATCCTTCAGTTGTAATCGATTCAGAGAAAAAAATTACATAAGATTTTTAATTAATTTTAAGCGTTGTCCAGAGAGATGCCGTCTTCTAATTCCCACAAACGTTTGGCATCCCTATTGTAGTTTGCAGTGACTCTGATCTTTGTTATTTAGAAACTGCTGACTAAACGCTAAAAGGAACGACAAAAAATGTATTTGGGGAGATGAATGCGGTTTTAGCCTGGACAGTAAGCTACTGTCTGACATAATTTGTGATATTATCGTTGAATATTATGCGGCTTTTAAATCAACTAATTTTATGTCTGTGGTGGTCCGTAAATAATACAGACCTGCCCCACAACATTTTGGGAAATGGCCGTTCTGCGTCACTTAACTAAATGGTTGTAAACGATCTCAAAATGATGTCTTAGGCTGTGGTTTTGTGTTATCATATGTCACTTCACGTAGGGTAAAGGCTACGTCACAACTTAGGTTGAGTAGAACTCTCAAGATGGCTGCCTTGACTCACACCAGCCATTTGTGCACTATTGTCATTTTCTTCTACATGCTGTTCGGTGAAATCTCATTAAAATAATAAAACATCATACTTTTTAGAAAGTTTGAGTATCCTACTTTCGACTGAAATTTGTTTTAGCCAGATGCTGTCTTGTCCTTTAAGCAGTGAAGGCTAGTGAATGTAGAGGTCACTGTTAGATCTTACATTACATTACAGGTATATATTTTCAGTGTGCTTACACTAAAAAAAATTAATCTGTTAATTTTAACAGAAAGTCTTTTGTTTGAGTGATGCTAGAATGTATACTCTTATTGCAACAGACTATTCTGTTAAATATGACTATACATCTTCTACTCATTGTACATAAAGATAATAGGATGTTATTCTGAATATGACACAATATTGTTTTATGACAACAGAATACATTCTAGCATCACTCAGACAACAGATCTCTGTTAAAATTGACAGATTAATTTTTTGAGTGTAGATACAGTAACAATTTTGAATTTTGCAAAGTGTAAACCTCTTCTCATGGATGTAGGAAAGTCAATCACAGCATTCCGTATTATTCTGCAAAAACTGCCAGACAGTTGCACGCTGAAAAGGTGCATCCATTTTGAGGGAGAATGTAAGGTAAAGCATATGTGCCAAGAGACACTGATGCGAAAGAATTTAAAGGAAAAGAACACTTAAAATTAAGGTAATCTTCAAATATGTCATCAAAACCTGCAACGTCTAATAACTATCTTTGGCCCATGCTATAATATTTTCCACACCTTATTAAGTGCAATCAAATATATCAGCCCTTGTTGATTTTAATATATATATTTTTTTTTTTTGATTGGTGTTTTACGCCGTACTCAAGAATATTTCACTTATACGACGGCGGCCAGCATTTTGGTGGGTGGAAACCGGGCAGAGCCCGTGGGAAACCCACGACCATCCGCAGGTTGCTGGCAGACCTTCCCACGTACGGCCGGAGAGGAAGGCAGCATGAGCTGGTCTTGAACTCACAGCGACCGCATTGGTGAGAGGCTTCTGGGTCATTACGCCGCGCTAGCGTTGATTTTAATAGACGGTAGGTGTATTTGTAGTGTTATACTAAATGGCGTCACGTCTATTTTCTACAGATGTATTCACCTGTATATAAAAATCGTATTCATTAACTTTATTCATGTAAATACGTCACACAGTACAGCTGTTCTGACATCATATGTTCTGTTCAGTGGTGACAAAAAAATCAGTGTGACGTCATAATGCATGTTTGGTTCATATAGACCACGAAAGGTATTAAAAATATTTTGGTGCATTTAGTTTGATTCTGAATGGTTTATACATGCCTATATGGTAACCTCACAAACCTAACCAATGAAAAAGCAAAAACAAAATTATGTAAAATTACCGGTAAACTATAGACAAATAAATAAAAACTAATGGTAAGTTGTCTAACGTGGATCAAGTAAACAGCGAAACAATAATTGTAGCACGCAATTCAAGCATTTCCGTTGTGAGATATCCGGCCACGTGATATCAAGTGCGCAATTGCACTTACAGGGTGGAATACATGTTGTTGTAGTTTAGCCTAACACGACATTTCGCATGCCTTGATTTATGGCTTCCACGATTTTTGTCCTGTTTATTTTGTCTCCAGTGAAAGCGGGATCAGCTTTCGGTAAAAACTTCCTCATGTTCCACAAGTGTTCGCCATCAACAGTCTAATTGTTCACAAAACTATGACCTTGAGCTTCCAGTATAGAGTGGAAAAAATGAACTGCCAATTGTTTTTCTTGGCTGCAGAGATTTGATTTTTCTTATAAGTAACCTGTAGCTAAACACACATCCAAGAGTTAAAAGAACAATGTACTTATAGGGATGTTTGTGAAGGACTTTGTGGGTGCAGTTCAGCTCTATTAAAAATCAGCATCTGGATACTGTTTACACAACTTCACGCAACATGTTGTAGTTGTGAGTGGATACCTTAGGTTTGTATTGGTGGTTAAAATATATGTACAGAGGAATGACATTGAATCATGTCTTTTTCTCAACCATACATTGTATAAATTCATAGACTTTCTCAAACCACAGGAATTGGTAATTTTCCAATTTTGTGGAAATTGTTATTAGTTAATGTAAAACTATTTTAGAATAGGCTTAGTAATCTTAACTTACGATGGCCCTAAAACGAGACGAGAACACGGCAAAAAACAATTCTATGAAGCATCAGTTAGGTGGACATAATCGTGAATGGCTATCATTTAAATACTAGCTAAAATATACTTATTATTTAAAAGTTGAACTTGAGAAAAATTGGTTTGCTATTTTCTGTGGTGTAGCGGTATATTTCATATCTTGATATGATTTGAATCCCCATTTGATGCAACAAAATGACTAAGCGGTATAACGTGGTTATACTTGAAATCATGTATCAAACATTGACCAGTCGGTTATCTGCCGAGGTACAAGTCTGGCTGGAGAGAATGCGCTTTTGCGACTGGAAGGTAGTCAGATAAGTGACTAGGTGCGGTAGTTTTATTCATTGCCTGTTCCTCTACCTGAAAACTCCACCATATTCATACGTTAGAAAAATACGCATTAATACGGCGACAAATACGAATGAAATAAATAAGTACAACGACGAAACCTTTTCAATATAATTAAAGACGTACAGCATATAGAGCAAAGCCAGAGCAGCGACCACAGAGTGAAAGCTGGCAAACGGTCACACGTAACCCGGTGAAATACGGTCTCTTGTCAGTTTGCCTCAGTCGGGGCTTTATTCTAATTGTTCATGTAAAAATGCATAAATAGTAGCAATTTACAGGCCCCAGGCACTATGTCTTCAGCAGAATTTTAAAAAATGTAGTGATGTTAATTGGAATTTATTAGACATTGAGAATTACTCCAACGTTTAAGTCTGCAGTAATATACAAATGCCACAGGATTCATTGGTTGAAGGGCCTTATTATGCATTAGGATCTATAATACGATAAGTTGACGGGTTCCAATTCGATGATTTACTCCTTGCAATATTTAGCAACTAATAGTCAAACCTAGTCCCCACATTTCGGCGGAGTTCGGCGATAACAAGCTGTGGTTGAGGCAACCACTTGCTCTTTCCAAATTACTACAAAGGGCAACGAAGAATCTGTTATGGTAAAAAAAAATTTAGAACGAAAAAAATTCTGTTTATGTTATACAACGGGGAAAAAAGATTTGAACCACTGATGTCAAATTTTTGTAATCTGTCCATTTCTATGATCATGGGAAGCACTGCATTGTACCGTATTGTTATATGAATCCTGCCACCATATGGTAGTTATCATCCAACCAACAGGCTCTAGAAACATACCGCTAAGCACAATCTGGGCAGTTTACAGCTGCGTGGGCAACTGAGCGAGGACACTTGTCCTGCTCTGAGCTACTATAGGTTTTGACATTCCGTACAAATTACTTAACAAACTTCCACCATAATGCTGGCCGCCCCCGTATAAGTGAAATATTCTCGAGCACAGGGTAAAAAATGAATGAATGAATGAATGAATGAATGAATGAATGAATGAATGAATGAATAAATAAATAAATAGATAAATAGATAAATAAATAAATAAATTTAACAAACAAAAAACAAAATTTCGAAAAGAGGATAGTGCAACGATTGGTATAACCGTATCAGTATAATGGCTAGGACGGGGCAACTTACTTGCCTTCGGTAAGTCGTCTCAATGAAGCAGGACTAGATAAAAGAGCGGTAGAAATCCGTCCTGCAACACGGAAGTACATTATATGCACTCTAAGGATTCCTTCGTCGTCATATGACTGAAAAATTGTTGGCAGTTTAATAAAGCATTTCCACACTGACAAGGTGCTTCAGACTCCAGGACACTTGATTTTCTTGCAGAATGTCCTGTCCTTGAAAAAGTCAGCCTTCGTTATAAAATATCCATTAACTTGCACTAAACTTACATGTTGTCTTTGACTACAGTTTTGTCTTTGTCTACAGTTTTATCTCTGGGACGAGTACAATGCCCTGTGATATTCTACACTAATGTGGACATCAGACTTTTGGGACTAAATTAAAAAGCGACCTACATTGTTGCCGCGACTTATGTTGTTGGCGTTCTCACGACAGGCCAAGCACATAAGGACATATAACGAGTGCAATGTGTGGATGTATAAATGCTTGAACTGCGTTACGACGACACGAGTCTTGGAAGGAACGGAAATAAACGAACCAAAGACAAAAGCGATTCACGAATACAGGACAAGCCATATCTGGAAATTGAACAAGTCTAGCAGTTTACCCCTTGAGGTGATCTGTGTTTATCGGGGGGGGGGGGGGCAGGGTCGAGGGAAGGGGTGCAAACACAGAACAACGGTCAATTCAGCTTTGACCCAAGGCTCCATTTCTAGGGTAATACAACTGGAAGTAAATGTAGCCTGTAATGCAAAGTGTCTAAAGCACGTATTGGCATTGTGTAGTCTATACTACATGCTTGACATTGCTACAAGTGTATTTCGGATGAAGGAAGAAATTGGAGGATGTTAGGAAATGCTGTAAACCTCAAATTATTATCATTGGTGAATACCATATAAGTACGGAAATGGCTATCAATACAGCGATGGCATAGAATATAGGCCAATATGACCTCTAACTTATTTAATTATACTCACCACTGAATGGTTCCCAATAAGAAGATCTCTTATTGACAGTTCCGTGTTGTCTCGGCCAACCAACTCGCAATTAACAAACAGTTGAATACCATTAGATGGCGAATGAAGGTTGTTGAAGTAAATGATGATTCTCTTGCCGTAAGTATTTCTGATGAGAGGGGTGGGGAAGGTCAGTGTATATTCCCGACCGTCACTCGTCTTTAACCGAACCACCACTGTGGAGACAGAAACAAATACATAGTCGCGATGAGAAAAGCATTCTAGAGCATCCTCTTCCCACGCTAGAAACCTGCGTTCAATCCCGGGTGGGGTCAAATGCCCACGACTTTAAAATGGGTAATTTTTGTATCGGCTTGGCTTAGTAATAGCGGTAGACTAAGTAATGGTAGGTCCGGTATCAGTATAATGTGACACTATATAATGAGTCTGGACATCATGCCTGATGTACTCTTCATGGGCTTCCAATGCATCTTCATTTTATTAGGTCAGATGCATAATTTGTCTGCGGATAGATTTACTGCCTTGACCCAAACAAGCACAAATAACTAAATTAAAGTGCTTCAGTTCAACCATAATAAAAAAATGTTTCAACTCTCATAATTATTTATGTCTTGTTGACTTCATACTCAAGAATTTCACTTATTTACTTTATACACTACATACAGAAGGTCAGTTCTAAGGGTGGAGATTTCCTGAATACCTGGTATAAACCACCGATCGTTTACAAGTTTAGTGACAAATTTTCCCACGTTAGACATGACACAAACAGTGAAAGCGGTGCGGGGGAACCTCATAGCTGCATAGCTTCTCCACGCCAGAAATTGTACTTGTGATTCGGATTTGACCTACACCTTCAAGCATGCACACATAAGTCAACCACCCAACCAACGAATTGATCAAGTGGAAACACTAACAAACTGATCAACCTTCATGAAACCATGAAATAACAAGAAAAAAGCAACCAATGCCTTGAAGTCTACGACTAACCAGCAATAAGGCAGCTTCCTTCTTATAAAAAACAACAACATAAAAACCTATCGAGCTGGTGACCAAGAATTAAGGATCATTCAAGTTGCCAACAGACCTTGATATTTAAACAAACTATTCAGAAGAACAATTTGTACAATTCCAAACGTTAAATAATTGCCCCTGTAGCTACACTAAAGTATATACATGCCTACATAGTTTAGATTTGTGCCAGCTGCTCCGAATCTGTGCTCATTCTTCAACAATGACGCCAGCAAGCATGCACTACAGCAACTGCAGGTGCACTTCCGGTTTTGGCTAAATGTGTTTTCTCTTCCCCCGCGTGTAGAAGATGTCATCATTAAGTAATGGTTTTTCATAATATGTGTGACATTCAGAAACAATTAATTGACATTGATGGGTTCCTGTGGTGCCTACTTACATTAGACGCTAATGTATAGGTCTATATACATCCACTTCACGATGTCATCTTGTACAAGCTTTTTTGAAAATAGTTTAAACTGTACGTGCGATTCGGACTTGTCCTACACCTCCAAGCAGGCACAAACAAGTTAACCACTATGCAGCTGGTGGCCAACAATTGAGAAATCATCCAAGCAGCCACCAGGCCTTGATGTTTAAACTAACTAACCAGAAAAACAAAACAGGCATACACCTTAAATATGAGACACTGTAGCTGGCCTATATACAGGCCTACATAGCTTAAATTGGTGCTAAATTTGTTTTCTCTTTCCCCGCGTGTAGATAATGTCAGTATTCAGTAATGATTTTTCATAATATGTGTGACACACAGAAACAATTATTTCCACGTTGATTAGCCCCTGTGGCGCCTACTTACAATAGGCGATAATGTATGTATAAGCCTATATACATCCTTTTAACAATGTCATCTTTTACATGCTTTCTTGAAAATAATTCAAACGGGCATCAAAACTTGTACGGCGTCACCACATTAGCTGGAGTTGTAGCAGTGTTTTGTTGTGTGCATAATATCGGTAGGCATAACGTTGAAAGCTAATCACTTCTTAAGGTTTATATTACGAAAACGTTTCAAGCGAGATGTTGTTTTTTTACATGATTTGGTTTTACCTTTGCAATGAAAGAATGATTATGGTTCTGCGTTATATCGGCAATAAAATATAGACAATATTGGTCTAAAATTGTACAAGCCCATTTCAGGTACAGTGCATTTGTCGCTGTATAACGTGTTCTTGTAGCGTCTGGTCGACGCCATGGGTCTAGACAACGTTTAGAAACTTAAACCGAAACCGATAGGGTCAATAGGACTTGTTTTCAGGAGGTGAAGTCATGACAGCGTTTTCAGATTTCGTTGTTTCCATTCAAGCCGTGCCATTTTAATTAGGGCCAAAACATCTTATTTGCTTTCAGACTATTTTTGCAATGGATAAGGCAACGATGTAGACCAGTCCGTTTTTCGTGGAAATCTCGCCTTACTATGCACGCAGTCTTCCCGCTTGTGGTTAGCCACATTCATGCATGCGTACTTGCACACTTTCAGAAGGGACATTCTAAGCAGAGATTTTGCCTGGCAAGAATTCTCACATTCTAGAAAGAAAAAAAAAGAACTCTTTTTTTAATCCAATGCATCCGCTTTCTTGCTGCCAAGGGACATTTTCCCCACACCCACTGACATGGAGAATCTACGCAATACATTGTTTGGCACGCAATATACTTACTTAGACCTAGCTTGGACGAACTAGTAGGCAAAGGCATGTGGTGACCAGACCTGTAGCTAAAGCTCTTGCCTGACCCACACGTGTTTAGCGCCCCGGGGTGACCCCTGTCCCCAAACGTGCCTCTAAACTGTGCCGAATTAAGGGAGCTTTTCGCCTAACAGTTTTGGACGGCCGGCCACTCATTAGCGGACCTCGCAGAAAGCATCGGTGGAGGAAATACCAATAGACTAAACACACCGGGACGCCAAATCCAAACAACTGGCCTCCAAAGAGTGGGTGTAGTATTAAATAAAAGTATATTCAGTTGAAAATCCCGGAATGCATTGACACACAGAACCGTTCACATATGTATAGATTTATACAAACAGTTTATGCACACCCTCAATTTAATGCATATTAACAAGCCTTTCAAAACATTTTACTTAAAAAAAAAATATATAAAAAACGTTAACAGACATGTCTAGGCGTACAGTTAACCTTGTACAGTTAGCTGCAAGATACTACAAGTAGATAAACTTAACCCACACGTAGATATGCGACTCTACAAGTACATGCATATTTTCCATCCTGGCCGTATGTACCAAATGGTGAGCAACATTGGTAGACACAGACGCGGTATATTTATTTATTTATTTATTTATTTGGTGTTTTACGCCGTACTTAAGAATATTCCACTTAGACGACGACGGCCAGCATTATAATGGGATGCAACCAGGCACAGTCCGAGGGAAACTCACAACCATCCTCAGGTTGCTGTAAGACTTTCCCACGGAGACGTGGTATACAGAAACTGTACCTGTGAACCACAGAACAACAAAGAGAACTGAGAAAAGCCTCAACTGTAAAGTCTAGAAAACATATTGTATAACTAAAGATTATAACCATATACAAAGTGAATAAAACAAATAGCAACATTTGTTATACGTTACCTTGAGGTGTGGCGTAATCCATATAAACATCAAATAATGTACTTAGCGAAGGGTTTTCAATCCTGAGTAAAGACATTTTCCCCCGCTTTTCTGCTGTTCTTAACGCTTCCGGAAAGGAACACTTCTGGGCTCAGCATGAAGGCTGTGCCAATGTCATTTCTGGAACTACAAAGAAACAGTACACAGTTATTAGCATTTATAAATTTCACGCAATAGGCTTGAAGTAAGTTTCAAAAATTCAAAAATTTCATAAAATGTTTTGATTCGTATAATCGTGGTATAGTAGATTTCTAAAACTGATTTCCATGCAAAGCAGGGCGAATTTTTCTACGTGAGTTCCAGAATGTAATTACCAAATATTCGCGTGAATCAGTCACAGGAATCTATCTGGATTCCGAAAGAAAGATTAAGATCTGTACCTGTCTGAACAATTAGGTGTTTATCTCTGATACAGCTTGTATTTTATCAATAAATAACAACTGAAATATACAGCAGTCTAAAATTGGATTCATTCCAACGGAATCCGTTTGGATTCAGACCAAATTCGACGAAAAATGAGACTTGCAAAACATACTCCCAAACTATATGGAGGAAAGGCAAACTGAGGAAAAGGTGACGTGTATACCTAACGCAAAGCGGTAGGTAAACACGTCACCACACCTGTAATTGTGATTTGTAAAACAGACAAGACAGCGAACGTTTCCCTGACGGTCCAATGTGTATGGTCTGATGAAATTGTTAAGCCATGGTCTATCCACTGAGCTAGTAAATGAATGACACGAATCACTGATACTTAATTTCCACAAGCACTCAACAAACTGCATGTCTCAACCTAAGTGAAGGGTTGAAAACTGAGCATAGTAATAAAGTTTTCTAAACATAGAACTAAACAGGCATAAATGTGCATATCAGCTTAAAGATATCATTATTCAAAGTAAATAAGATTTAACTTTTTATGTCAAAATTTCATTTCAGTTCAAAAATTCGAAATTAAGAAGTGTCTTACCTGATCGAGCTGAGATTGCACAATCTGTAACAAGGGCAGGAGGAGTAAGACAAGAAGCAGAGAGATCCATGGTTCAACGGAGAATTCCGATGTTGACCGGTGGCTGGAAATATCGGACCGTTACCCCGGTCAACGACGTGTCCACGGTCACTAAGTTGACTGATGGCGGTGTCTATGTAGTGGTCGCGTTAAGTTTGATGTCTGGTACAGGCCCTGAGCATAGCCAGAGCTGGGTGGACGTCTGGGCGTAATGAAGACGGCTGTAGCTTACGAGCTAGCTCAGATGATTTATAAAGAAGGAATGAATTTCCCCCGACCAGCTGCGTGCATCATGGTGACATTCTTTCAGAAGGGACCGAAAAGGACGGAATGTGCTGGGACAATCCCTGGTATAGGCGTACGTACAGCCCACAAACTGCATCTTTAACATCATATATAGGAACGCCAAGTGCAGTTTTATTTTAAGGAGGAAATTTTATGAGGGAGAACAGTGTATCTCTGTTACTCATCACTACATCATGCTGTTTTCTCAAAACCCCATCCTTAGATCTGGAGAAAATAACGGCGACCCGTGGGGGAGGTCCCAAACAAGACCACATTCAGCTGGTGACGGTGCGTATAAACATCACGATACGCAAACGGACTCCAGGGAATATTAGAAATATTCAAATGTTAGACTGAATAATTTCGCTGTTCTTGTTATTATTTTCTGTCTGACGCCTGTTGGAATCGCAAGTTTATTAACTGCTGTTTGTTGTAGTCATTTGTGTCATTATCTACGTCAATTGGAACATTATTTCGACCATATCAAGCCGGTGTCTGTTTGTGACGACTTCTCAATGAATACCTCTTTTAAACGTCATACAGAAGGCGGAGAAACCAAAGGACATCCAGTCGATAGTAAGGACTGCTTATATTGAGATATTGTATAAGTAAAATATTCCTGAGTACGGCGTATAACACCAATGGCATAAATAAACAAACAAAAACAGAACAATCATCAAACCTTGTAAAACAAAACCAACACATGCTCTTCCTTGCATAGTTCGTAACAGCTTAACGCTAAAAGGAAACAACAAAGAATTCTGTTCAAATGTAGTTAATACTGGCTGCAAACTCTACATGATGCGACACTTTGTGTACACCTATAGGTCCACTTCCATGTACAGACTTTTTGTACATCTATAGGCCCCCTTCCAGAGACCTTGTGTTTCTCTGTAGGTCCACTTCCACATACACTTTTTGTGCTCATCTATAGGCCCACTCCCATGTATACAGGCTTTGTGATCATCTATAGGCCCACTCCCATGTATACAGGCTTTGTGTTCATCTGTAGGCCCACTCCCATGTATACAGGTTTTGTGATCATCTATAGGCCCACTCCCATGTATACAGGCTTTGTGATCATCTATAGGCCCACTCCCATGTATACAGGCTTGTGATCATCTATAGTCCCACTCCCACGTATACAGGCTTTGTGTTCATCTATAGTCCCACTCCTATTGTATACAGGCTTTGTGATCATCTATAGGCCCACTCCCATGTATACAGGCTTTGTGATCATCTATAGGCCCACTCCCATGTGTATAGGCTTTGTGATCATCTATAGGCCCACTCCCATGTATACAGGCTTTGTGATCATCTATACGCTCATTCCCATGTGTATAGGCTTTGTGATCATCTATAGGCCCACTCCCATGTATACAGGCTTTGTGATCATCTATAGTCCAACTCCCACGTATACAAGCTTTGTGTTCATCTATAGCCCCACTCCCATGTGTATAGGCTTTGTGATCATCTATAGGCCCACTCCCATGTATACAAGCTTTGTGATCATCTATAGGCCCACTCCCATGTATACAGGTTTTGTGTCATCTATAGGCCCACTCCCATGTGTATAGGCTTTGTGATCATCTATAGGCCCACTCCCATGTGTACAGGCTTTGTGATCATCTATAGGCCCACTCCCATTTATACAGGCTTTGTGTTCATCTATAGGCCCACTCCCATGTATACAGGCTTTGTGATCATCTATAGTCCCACTCCCATGTATACAGGCTTTGTGTTCATCTATAGTCCTACTCCCATGTATACAGGCTTTGTGATCATCTATAGTCCCACTCCCATGTATACAGGCTTTGTGATCATCTATAGGCCCACTCCCATGTATACAGGCTTTGTGATCATCTATAGGCCCACTCCTATGTATACAGGCTTTGTGATCATCTATAGGCCCACTCCCATGTGTATAGGCTTTGTGATCATGCTTTGTGTTCATCTATAGTCCCACTCCCATGTATACAGGCTTTGTGATCATCTATAGTCCCACTCCCATGTATACAGGCTTTGTGATCATCTATAGTCCCACTCCCATGTATACAGGCTTTGTGATCATCTATAGGCCCACTCCTATGTATACAGGCTTTGTGATCATCTATAGGCCCACTCCCATGTGTATAGGCTTTGTGATCATCTATAGGCCTACTCCCATGTGTATAGGCTTTGTGATCATCTATAGTCCCACTCCCATGTATACAAGCTTTGTGATCATCTATAGGCCCACTCCTACGTATACAGACATTGTGTTCATCTGTTGGTCCACTCTCATGTATACATTGTGCTCATCTGTTGGTCCACTTCCATATACAAATTTTGTATCTGATTTCCATATACAGACTGTGTTTATCTGTAAGCCCACTCTCATATATACAGATTCTATGTTCATCTGTTGTTCTTCTCCACTTCCATATAAAGACTTTGTATCTGTAGGTCTACTTCCATATACAGATTTTGTATTTGGAGGTCCACTTCCATATAAAGACTTTGCATGTGTAGGCTCACTTCCATATATAGACTGTATCTGTAGGTCTACTTCCATGTATACAGAATTTGTGTTCATGTGTTGGTTCACTTCCATATAAAAACTTTGTATTTGTGGTTCCACTTCCACATAAAATCTTTGTATGTGTAGACCCACTTCCATATACAGACTTTGTATTTGTGATTCCACTTCCACATAAAAACTTTGTATCTGTAGGTGCACTTCCATATAAAGATTTTGTATGTGTAGACTTTGTATGTATAGGTCCACTTCCATATACAGACTTTTGAGTATCTGTAGGTCCACTTCCGTGTACAGACTTTGTATATATACGCCCACTTCCATATACAGACATTGTATTTGTTGGTCTACTTCCATATACAGACTTTGTATCTGTAGGTCCACTTCCATATAAAGATTTTGTATGTGTAGGACTTTGTATGTATAGGTCCACTTCCATATACAGACTTTGTGTATCTGTAGGTCCACTTCCATGTACAGACTTTGTATATATACGCCCACTTCCATATACAGACTTTGTATTTGTTGGTCTACTTCCATATACAGTTTAAATGTGTAAACTTACTTTCCGTTGAAGTACCGATACGGGCTATGTGAGTTGTGAAATATTTTCTGTAATAGCGAATGCGGATAAACTGAACAATGTTTATTATGCACTGACCAGAGTAATCAGGCGTGCGGGCAGTGAGGTACATAGACAAGCGGAATGGCCATCCCAGTAAATCATAAGGGTTCAGGGGCCGCCCAGACCCCGGAAGCTCCCAGATTCCCGATTTCCGGAGACTTATTCTAAATGCATTTTCGAGCAATTAAAGGAAATTTTAAACCGACGTACGGAGCCGTTAAACCTGAAAATACTGAAAATTTGTGTGCTAATTTTGTGGGGAAGCTACAACCATCCACACAATCGCAGAAGGGAATTCCTGTTCAGCATTATGATAAAAACATAATATATATATATATATATATATATATATATATATATATATATATATATATATATATATATATATATATATATATATATATATATATATATATATATATATATATATATATATACTTTTTACAAAACATTTCATTGCTCAGAATGAGAATGGCATAAAGCACACAGCCCAGAAATATATATGTGTACAGGAATGAGTGTGGGCCTCCATAGAGGGCCTACTAAGTTTTCGTAAAATAAGCCCACACTAACAGTGACTAATTCATGTAAGAATGAATGAATGAATGAATTTGGGTGAAAGCCACATCGGCAATGTTTCAGTCATATTGTACCGAAATTTATGAAAAGATGCATGTTAAATATGCATACTTTGTGTCTTTCATACTGGCAAGCTTGCAGATATAGATCTATATAAACACGCACAAGTACATGTAGGCCTATCACTTAAAAGATTGACGAGTCCCTATATAGGTACATGTATAAAGACAAATTATGGTACACGTTTTCTTTTCATTTCTGTCACATACTTTTTTCAAGATTAAGAAAGCAATAATTTCAAAACTCGACATTTAAGATCTTGAAACATCTTTACATTAGCTTATATGTTTTCACTTGATGAAATGGTCTACTAACAAACATCAGAAGGGAGATAACTCTTGGGGTTTTACAAGGTAAGGTCATATCTGCTCGATAAAACATAAGGTTTGGGAGAAGCAAGAAAAGGCAGGAATTTTATAAACCGTGACACTGCGTTGCGGTGCGGTCTCAACGAACCATATTTTAATCTATGTGGAAGTGATTCATGTGCTGTTGTTGTTTGCTTACATTTGTAGGCAGAGTCCTCCCTGCCCAAGTCTTCGGACGACAATAGCGTTACCAGATCACAAAGACCCCAGATTTCGACACAACGGTACACGAAATATTCACGCCTCAGTTTCATGTCACGAGGTTTCTCAGTGCGTCTGATGAAAGGCGTTGGTATCCACAGTCTCTACCAAGACATTCCGGCACTCATATAAACCTGTCAATCGGTTGGACACATACCGGTATGCGAGGTGTGGGTTCAAACCCGGCCATGGACAGAGAATTTGTAGATTTCCCCAGTTCTTATCGTTCGAGGGGCCTTTGCGACAAAAAGCGGTCAATGACGCTCGTATGACCATTTATGTACTCTAACGTTTGTTGAATACCCTGAATACGATTAAGCTTCCTGTATGGTATGTATATCTGTAGGCCTAGATACATGTATACGTCACATGTGGAAAAGTTCGTCAGTAGCTAACCAAAGGTTGGTGGTTTACCCTTGGCACTCGTGTTTCATCCACTCATAAAACTTACTGCCACCCGATCGCATAGGCCCAAGTGAAAAACATGATGTGAAGCAACGATCAAAGAAGTAAGTAAGTAAGTAAGTAAATAAATAAACAATAAACAAACAAGTAAATAAATAAACGAAGCTGTTCATAGTAAAATTGAGTTGAAGAAGAGCGTTCAATTTTATACTACACCCAATTAATTAGAACGAAACGCTCAATCGTCATACCTCGATTAATCTTATTTCTCACAGGCCTATGTACGCCGATTGATGCGATGTTGGCCAGTAGAGCGTGCATTGTTCTGGCTGCTGGCCGTTTTGGAGTCCCGTTTCTACCACACCTTCGCCGAATCTCCGATCACAACCTACCTGTACTCACCTTGTTTACGAAAGAGGACTGTCCATTGTGTGACGAAGCATTGGAAGTCTTGAAACCTTATAGCAACATGGTAATTTTGTTTCTTTTAGGAAAATTTTAAAAGTGCATGATGAGGAATATAATTAGGCCTACATGTACTTCATACATTTCCCTCGTTTTTTCCGTATAGCCTGGTCTACAATTACACCTCGTTATATGTCTCAAGATTGTTTAAAGACGTGAAATGAAAAAAAAAAACGCTTTTATGTGTTTTTTAATAATACAGTCATGGTTTTCCACATTTCCCCCGTAGTTTTCTTGTAGCTCTAAACAAATAAACTTTGAATGGTTGGTATACAATTTCCAATTTGCCTCGGCTGGTCAACCTCAAACTGTATAAATATTTCTGTTACATATACATGTATATAAGTACATTATCACAGTATACGTGCGAAAACTTATTACATTTGTTTTACAGTACCATTTGGAGGCGGTTGACATCACCAAACCGGAAAATAAAGAATGGATGAAGATGTATAAATATGACATTCCAGTGTTCCATTTAGAGGGGAAATTCCTTATGAAACACCGAGCTGATGTGGACAAACTAAAGACGGCCTTGTCAGAAATCAGTGGTGGGAAAACTTGAAGGTATTGGCAAATCCCTGTGGATATTTGTTCCTTACCAGCATGCTGGAATCATATCATGTTCGTGTATGACAGTGGAAAGGGCCGCTTATTCGTGGGGGATATTTCAGCGTGTGTAATTGTAACAGAATGTGTAACGTTTACAGTGTATACATGTCAGGGAATTCTGGAATAGGTACTGTGTGGATTTGAATTTAATTCAATATCATAGTTTTGTCATAGTGATATCATAGCTCCTCGGAGTCGATCATGAGCACACTCTTTAATCACATGACTGTAGTACTGAAGGTGAAAGCAAACCGAATTAAACGCAGGCGAGATAGGTCATGAATAAGATTTAAGAATGAAAAATATAGCTTTTAGGTTAGAATTTTTTTCTGCAAAAAACAATCAGAATCTTGTAGTACTTTAACCTGTAGAACTTGGCAAAATCAGGATTTCACCCATCTGGCTGCATGTTAGTTATCATCTCCTGGTCATTGCGAGGAACCCAGATGCTCAAAGCTATATGTATGAAATAAAAATGATGAATTTTTCTCTCCTGGATCACGCCCATGAATCAAGTTTTGTTTCTGGTTCATACTTTGCTGTAATCAATTATAATGTTTGTTCAGTGAATTGTACCGGTAGGCCCCCAGATAATATATAATAATATACAATTTCAGTAATGTGTGTTTTGTCTCGTCCACAGATTTCCAAGTGAAGAAATTATATGTTCTTATTAAATTTTATTTATTTTTATAATGATTGTTTTTTTTACAAAAGTTTTCCACATAAACTTTTAGAACATATGCTACATGGACAGGTTATGTACTGCCGCGTTGACAAATGCGACATATGTCATTAATTCACGCTTATTCGTCACGCTTGAACACACTACCGATCACAGGTTTACTGTTAAGCATAAAAAACGAATAAATTAGTAACACACTTACTAATGTGAATGAGGACCATGTCGTCGTAAATAACCATGGACGGGACAATCCCACGATTGATGACGAACTGCTCAAGGAACCGCGTTATGTGAGGTCGGGCGAGGAACATGGGCGATCTCGGAAGCGCGTCTTATCCGAAGGCAGGCCCACTAAGTCCAGTGGTCATAATCAAGGATTTGATAGTCATTCCAGCATGTCTCAGTCTGTCGGTTCTGTGGATTCAAGCCTTGTTTCTGCCAGTGAGTAAGATTCTGATTCAGATTCTAGTGAGTCTCGTTCGTCCGATGACTGTCAGTTCAAACGCAAAAAGCGCAAATAGAACACCCGCAAAGCTACTAATGCTAATGGTCATTCAAAATGTGATACCTTTAAACCGCATGTATCCTGCTCCAGATTTGACCCCAAAAATGTACAAAAATCTGATTCGTCGGTGAGTTTACGTGAGGATTTGGACAAATATATTTCTGACGTTTTTTCAGATTTTGAAGAGGATTCGGTCCTCAAGAAAACTGTTCAGGAAAACACCCCAGTCCCAGATAATGCTACCCGCAAAACTCCTCAAATAGATGGGTATATCACTGATGTCTTCGGACACAATGGTAAATCCTTGGAAAAGTTTGTAGATAAGGAAATGTCTAAGGTCCAGTTTAGACTTGCTGTGGTCATGTTTGACAACAGCTTGATGCAATTAGAACTGGTAATATGGAGAACGAAGTCAATTTGATGGACATGCTAGACAAACTTGAAAAAACAGTCGTCTTGATGGGTCAGGTTAATGTGTAAGACAAAGACATTGATCAAAAAACATACTTCGGTACTCAATCATGCCGTCTTTGATCAATCCGGTCTATATCTCCTTGGAGAAAAGTTCTTTAAAGTCCGGTAGGCCCCTACATAATATATAACATGTTAGCAAACCAAGTCCTCAAAGAGGGTCCAACAACTAGCTGGGGATTTTAACCCACCAAAACGAAATCAAGGTCTAATCCATTCAATAATCAGCCCTTTTCAGGGAGATCTGCGTTTCTTTACCAGGGCCAGAGCAGACGGGTAGGAGGCCAGACCGTCCGTTTTACCAGAGGTGGGAGAGGCAAAGGTCGTGGTATTGGATGAGCAAGGTACGTTCAAAAGTCAGACTCACCAGGCCACAGATCCCAGATGATACGCAACCCTAATTCCTGCACCCACAAGAAACGATTACTGAAACAGGAAAACTCTGTACAAGTAAACTAGTCAGAGGCAAAATCCAAAAACTGTACTGTAGCTCACACCAAGGGAGACAACTCCAACATAATTCTAGAAATTCTAAAACTGGAGTTTCAGTGTCCCGTCTCATAACTCAGAACATCTATATACAGATGTAGAAATACATTGGTAGAAGTTTTACCAGAAAAGGAGGCTATGGAAAGAACAACGTCTCAAAATGTCTTTCAAAGCGGGATTTTCTGTGTAAACCAAAACGACGGGGGCACAGTGCCCCCAGAGTCTACAATCATTTCAAAATGGAGGGGCTATACATACTAAAAGATATTCTGGTAAAAGGGGATTTTATGTGCAAACTGGACTTTAAAGATACTTATCTCTGTGTGCCAGTAGCAACCTCAGACAGAAAATTCCTTACATTTGAATGGAAAAGGAAGTTTTACCAGTTCAAAACCCTTCCATTCGGCCTTTCATCGAGGCCCTTAGTCTTTACCAAGCTCCTAAAACCTGCTGTGTCAATAATCAGGAGATTAGGAGTCCGAATGATAATATATCGGAACGACATGCTTGTTGTAGCGGAAAATCAGTACAAATTAATCCAAGCATAAGCTTTCTTCGGGAGAGGCTGGGTTTTGTGATAAATTGGAAAAAAAATCTCCTCTAAATCCAACACATCAGGTAGAATTTTTGGGTTTTCTCATAGACTCAGTGAAGATGACTGTCTATCCCTACCTCATCAAAAGTTACAGAATGTAATAGACAAATGCCAGAAACTTCTATGAGCCAAGTCTGTAAAAGTGCGACACCTAGCCAGCTTGACAGGCCTTCTACCCTCGTCAATGAGAGCAGTCATACCAGGTTAGTTATATGCCAGACATCTTCAGATGGAACAAACGCATGCCCTCTTAAAAGACAAATGATAGGCCCAGATCTGTCTCTCCCGCGAGAGCCAGTTAGAATTTATTTCGTGGAGAGAGTATTAAAAACTGGAATGCAAAACGTCCAGACATGGTAATTTGGACAGACGCATCAAATATGGGATGGGAGGGGGTGGGGGCACTTGCAACTTAACTCGAAGGGGGGGTGGGGGTGGGGTGGGGGGTGGTTGGCCACATCAAGAGGGCAAGATACACATATTCAGGAGATGATGGCCATAGATCTAACAGTTCGGGTTTTCACCAAACACCTGTCAGATATATTACTCTTGATAAAATCAGACAACATGACAGCTGTAGCCCACATCAACAGAATGGGGGTGGGGGGGGGGGGGGGGGACGAAATCTGTGACTGTTCTTCAGGCATTCAAAAATGTCATGAGGTGTTGTCTGGCCAAGAATATAACAATGGTAGCAGAACATACCGGGCAAAAACAATTAAATGGCAGGCTGGGAGTCCAGGAATGTGAGCAACTTAACCTATTGGCAATTGAATTCAGTGATGTTCCAAACTCAGAAATTTGTGAGCTGGAGACCAGACCCGGAGGCGATAGCCACCGACGCCTTTCTTCAGGATTGGAACTCACTTAAAGCCTATGAACTCCCTCCATTCTCGATAATAGGGAGGTGCCTGTCGAAAATTCAGAAAGAAGGGGGGACATTGGTAATTGTAGCTCCAGTGTGGCAAGGACAACCGTGGTACCCTCTCCTTTTGAGACTACTGATAGAGATCCCAGTCCTGTTACCAATATCACTCGACCTTCTACAATCACCTACGTCGAGATTAGCGCATCCACTCCTCGTGAAAACACATTGCAGCTAGTGGTGTGGAGGGTTTCAAGCGAGGTGTCCTTGAGAAATGCATTTCAGAGTAAGTTGCCTCGCTGCTCACAGCTGCTTGGAAACCAGGTACAAAATAATTCTTACAACAGCACCTGGAGTAGGTCGTCTGCTGGTGTGCTGAACGATCGCTTTGTCCATTTCAGACCAATATGGTCAATATAATTGAATTTTTATCCCAGTTATATCAGAAGGGCAAAGAGTATCGGACTGTAAATCGGTATAGTTCAGCACTGTCAGCAATTCATCCCAATGTAAATGGGTGTAAATTACGTCTGCCCCCACTGGTGGTAACATTTATGAAAAGGCTATGTAACACACGCTTCTCACAACCACGATACATACAGACATGGGATGTTGACACTGTCCTGATGTACATAAAAGGGCTAGGACCTAACGTGGCACTGTCTTGCAAAAACCTATCAGAGACGTTAACAATCCTTTTGGCTCTAACAGCTGTCGCTAGATCTTTGAGTTGAATGCAATAGACGTCAGGTATATAACTGACATGGGGGACAGAATAGTCTGCAGATCCCAAAACCAACAAAAACATCTAAACCAGGTGGGGAAGCACAAAAACTTGTCCTTGATTCCTTTGAACCGGATGAAACGCTTTGTGCAGTAAAGTGCATTAAATTTTATGTTAAATATACAAAATCTTGGAGACAGACTGGGGATAACATTCCCAATAACAAACTTTCTCTCAGTAAGGTCAAACCACACAATGAAATTGTCTCCAGCACGACATCAGATTGGCAGAAAAGCTTAATGGGTAAAGCAGGTATAGATACAAACGTCTCTGCTGCTACATGTAGCCTACTTCTAAAGCTCTAGCTCAAGGGGCCTCGGTCAGAGACATCATGCAGTTATCAAATTGGTCAAAAACATCAAACCTCCGCAGGTTTTAATAGCGTGGCACAGATGGGCACTGTTGTTCAGAGTAAAATATTACAGCAGACACAAAATTGCTCACCACACCGCTATTACATCTTAGGAGAAATTCTGATTTCATGAACAGAACCGAGCAAGATGCAATAGTCCCTCCCACCCTAAAACCCACTGATATGCAGAACACAATTTTGGGTAGGTTGCTTTATACATGTACGTGTATTAGGTTCAGAATGCCATACACTAGAGGTTATGTTTGTTTTTTCTTGCATACAGTGATCCCTTAATTATGCTCACCTGTGGGAAGGACGAACTGAAACTCATTTATGTGGAGTTAACCGTTTTATTTGACAAACAAAACCAAAAAATTATGTATTTCATTGGGTTCAATACATGGTATTTAATCGATACATCTTGTTTGTTTTATTTGGAGCATATTTCTCTTCACCAGCTGATGGCACGAAGCCATTTTGGAGAAGGAAATTATGGGAAATTTTCATTTCCGGTTTACTTGAAAATAGGCATTGATAGTATTATTTGCAGAATATCACTTTTACCTGAATGGCTTAATTCCCTAATAATAAGACAAAATCATTCTCACATATTGTGAATGAACACTTAAAACGGAGCGTGTGTGGTGTCTATTGTGGAAAATCAAGGCGCCTCACACATGCCATTCTCCACACTTCGGAGCTTGCCGTTAAATACCGAATGCGGGAGAATGCGTGACGTCATGGTGTTTTGACAAGTAAGAGAAACCGGCAAGTGTGATGCGACTTTCCTCTCCAAATATCAAATGAACAGCACTGTCCTGGTTCGTGTCGAGACCCCAGGATTACATGTGGGTTATTTGTGAATACAGCTAGCCGTTTTTTCTTATTGACAAAGACAGAGACAAAGCCAACAAACTTCTCGAAGTGTTAACCAGGAATGGCGTTCGATGGGTTGGATACAACAACAACAGCCGGGTAAAACGACGGTAACTGGAACCACATGGGTTTCTTTCTTACGCCATTTCATGTTAATATGATGGATAACGATAAGTAAATTATAAGTGTGTGACCTTTTATCTGTCTTTTGCCGCTGTCACATGTACTATACTCACTAAACTGAAGAATGTGTTTGAATGAGTCATTATAAACACCAGGTCAAGGATTCATTACCTACTGTTCTGACGTTTGATTTTCCGACTATTAAATGTCAAACAGACCAGCCAGTAATAGCAGAAAGCGAGTTGGAATTTACTATACTATAAGTAGCTTTGAGGAATCGATTGAAAAAGTATAGTTGGAACTTTAAATCATAGTACTGGCACTGTATTTCACCAAGAGTTTGGTACTAGTATGTGCATTTTAACATACTAGTACCAAACTTTTCAGAAAGGTATTAAACTGATACTTTGAATGTCGACACTGAAGTTTTTTCTGATAAGAAATTAATCAAACTTTACCATCAGACTTCACAAACAGCCCTTTTAAGTGGTCCTATGAAGTAGATGAATCAATCAGAATCTAGCCAAATGTATCACTTGGAAAGTGCACTAGAGGTGAAATACAGTATTTTGGAAGACAGTAGGTATTCTGTTCATGAAATGCTTGCATAATAAACTTTGGAGGATGGCTGTTAAATCCAAGCCTCTATCTAATTATATCTCATTATAATTTACATATTGATGTATACTTATGACTGTTTTTTCTTAAAGTGTAAAATAAACAGATAAGCAAAATGAAATGTCAGTTTTATATTTTTCGCTATTTTTTTTTAGGGTAGCAATTAATGTGGAATATGAGGAAATAGTTGACTTGTTTGAAAATCCTCATGATGTCAGTGATGGATGTCTAACTTTTAATCCAGTGAAGTGTGAATTGGAGAAATAAACTACAGAGAGGATTTAGTTGGAAGATATTTTTTCTGTGTATCGCTGAAGTTTTACAGACCTATGGAGACAACAGGAGAACACGAGAAGGAAAATCTCCATGAAGCATTACTGCCTGAGATAAGTGGAGCAGAGACTGAGCTAAGTGGAGCAGAGGCTTTACCTTCGCATGCGTTACATACAGCATCAGGGGCCAGTGCTTCCAATTCACTGTTCAGTGATGGGAAAGACACCGAAGCTCCACCAGACCAAATTGCTATCGACTCACACTCTTCTATGGAGAATAAAATGATGTGCCAACCTTTGATCAGCAGTTTTACACGTGCTTCTCAAATCAATATTGAAATGGATACAATTGTTACAGTAGAAGTAAACCAACAAAACAGACCAGAAAGAGATTCTAGAAGTCTATCCACAAGTGTACTCAGGTCAGTGGGAATCTTCTTTCCTCTTTCCTTTGTCTATAGAGATAGGGGTCACATACATATTACATGCCATGTCTCTTTAACTTGACATCATATGCCTAAATATATTATATATATAAGTATGATTTTGTATGCTTGATTTCCATGTTTTTAATCAAGCATTTAACTTTGACAGAGGAATGTGCAAATGTATATATCGGTATGTGTATCTGAAAACAACGGTCATTTTAAGGCTGATAAACAAAGGTGAAAAAAGCTGTGTAAAAATATATCAAGTGAGCTTTCAGGAGCCTCTCATCAATGTGGTCGCTTTGAGTTCAAGGCCAGCTCATGCTGGCTTCCTCTTTGTAATATGTGTGGGTGGGAAATACTCTTGAGTACAGCATGAACACTAATCAGATAAATAAATAAATCAAAGCATTTGATTAACTGCATGGCTTCATTTGAAAGATCCATGTCCTTAGATTGAACATGCAGGGTATTGGTAGTAAATTAAATACTTCTTAGTGTTCTGATTTACATTATTACATACTATCTCATCTTAATGTGACCAAAACCTATGGAATTGTACATTGATGAGAAGTTAACCAAGTCTGTTTACTGTTCCTGGTGTAGCACCACAAGTGACGGTGCAATCTGTCGTATCTGTCACGATGGGGAAGAGAATGAAGACCTGCTGTCACCATGTCATTGCACCGGCACCGTGGGGCTGCTACACCTGAGCTGCCTGGAGAAGTGGCTGGGATCCTCTAGCAGGACACGCTGTGAGCTGTGTGGCTTTGAGTACACAGTGGACACCCAGCCTAAACCGTTTATTGAAGTAAAATTGCATTTCTTATATATACCTGTATGTGTTACACATAATATATATGACTGAAAAATTGTTAAAACGTTAAAACCAAAGCATACAAAATATATTGAAAAAAATGGGCATTAGCTGCAGTTGAGCTGAATTAACTTCTTTATTTATTTGAAATTGATTCCTGTTTTTAAAGCAAACTCAACAGTACTTTTTTGCTTTCACTTTTGGTTGTAAATATGGTAAAGTTCAGATGATTCATACCAACTACAGATTGTATAAGTTAGTTCTGAAATAATAGTTCTAGTGTAACTTTCAAAAACTTGATTTCCTACTCGTATAACCATCTCTTTGTTTTTGTGTCTCCAGTGGGTACGCCATCCGTCCTCTGTTAGTGACCGTCGAAATGTGATCTGTGATATGTGTTGCTTCTTCCTGCTCACACCACTGGCTACCATCAGCTCCTGGCTCTGTCTGGTCGGGGCCAAGTATTATTCCTACTGGACAGGTCGCTGGGAAGTGCCTGGGCTGATCTCACTCACAATCTTCCTTATCTTCATCTACCTCACCTGGTGTCTGGTAAGTTATCGCAACTCTCACGGTCCTCCTCATCTGTGTCTACCTCACCTGGTGTCTGGTAAGTCATCGCAACTCTGACTGTCTTTCTCATCTGTGTCTACCTCACCTGGTGTCTGGTAAGTCATTGCAACTCTCACTGTCCTCCTCATCTGTATCTACCTCACCTGATGTCTGGTAAGTTATCGCAACTCTCACGGTCTTCCTCATCTGTGTCTACCTCATCTGTGTCTACCTCACCTGGTGTCTGGTAAGTTATCACGACTCCCACTGTCTTCCTCATCTGTATCTACCTCACCTGATGTCTGGTCAGTTATCGTAACTCTCACGGTCCTCCTCATCTGTGTCTACCTCACCTGGTGTCTGGTAAGTTATCACAGCTCTCACTGTCTTCCTCATCTGTGTCTACCACACCTGGTGTCTGGTAAGTCATTGCAACTCTCACTGTCTTCCTCATCTGTGTCTACCTCACCTTCTGTCTGGTAAGTTATCGTAACTCTCACTGTCTTCCTCATCTGTATCTACCTCACCTGGTGTCTGGTAAGTTATCACAACTCTCACGGTCCTCCTCATCTGTGTCTACCTCACCTGGTGTCTGGTAAGTCATCGCAACTCTCACTGTCTTTCTCATCTGTGTCTACCTCACCTGGTGTCTGGTAAGTCATTGCAACTCTCACGGTCTTCCTCATCTGTGTCTACCTCATTTGTGTCTACCTCACCTGGTGTCTGGTAAGTTATCACAACTCCCACTGTCTTCCTCATCTGTATCTACCTCACCTGATGTCTGGTAAGTTATCGTAACTCTCACGGTCCTCCTCATCTGTGTCTACCTCACCTGGTGTCTGGTAAGTCATTGCAACTCTCACTGTCTCCCTCATCTGTGTCTACCTCACCTTCTGTCTGGTAAGTTATCGCAACTCTCACTGTCTTCCTCATCTGTGTCTACCACACCTGGTGTCTGGTAAGTTATCACAACTCTCACTGTCTTCCTCATCTGTATCTACCTCACCTGATGTCTGGTAAGTTATCGTAACTCTCACTGTCTTCCTCATCTGTATCTACCTCACCTGATGTCTGGTAAGTTATCACAACTCCCACTGTCTTCCTCATCTGTGTCTACCTCACCTGATGTCTGGTAAGTTATCGCAACTCTCACGGTCTTCCTCATCTGTGTCTACCTCATCTGTGTCTACCTCACCTGGTGTCTGGTAAGTTATCACGACTCCCACTGTCTTCCTCATCTGTATCTACCTCACCTGATGTCTGGTCAGTTATCGTAACTCTCACGGTCCTCCTCATCTGTGTCCACCTCACCTGGTGTCTGGTAAGTCATAGCAACTCTCACTGTCTTCCTCATCTGTGTCTACCTCACCTTCTGTCTGGTAAGTTATCGTAACTCTCACTGTCTTCCTCATCTGTATCTACCTCACCTGGTGTCTGGTAAGTTATCACAACTCTCACGGTCCTCCTCATCTGTGTCTACCTCACCTGGTGTCTGGTAAGTCATCGCAACTCTCACTGTCTTCCTCATCTGTGTCTACCTCACCTGGTGTCTGGTAAGTCATTGCAACTCTCACGGTCTTCCTCATCTGTGTCTACCTCATTTGTGTCTACCTCACCTGGTGTCTGGTAAGTTATCACAACTCCCACTGTCTTCCTCATCTGTATCTACCTCACCTGATGTCTGGTAAGTTATCGTAACTCTCACGGTCCTCCTCATCTGTGTCTACCTCACCTGGTGTCTGGTAAGTCATTGCAACTCTCACTGTCTCCCTCATCTGTGTCTACCTCACCTTCTGTCTGGTAAGTTATCGCAACTCTCACTGTCTTCCTCATCTGTGTCTACCACACCTGGTGTCTGGTAAGTTATCACAACTCTCACTGTCTTCCTCATCTGTATCTACCTCACCTGATGTCTGGTAAGTTATCGTAACTCTCACTGTCTTCCTCATCTGTATCTACCTCACCTGATGTCTGGTAAGTTATCACAACTCCCACTGTCTTCCTCATCTGTGTCTACCTCACCTGATGTCTGGTAAGTTATCGTAACTCTCACTGTCTTCCTCATCTGTATCTACCTCACCTGGTGTCTGGTAAGTTATCACAACTCCCACTGTCTTCCTCATCTGTGTCTACCTCACCTGATGTCTGGTAAGTTATTGTAACTCTCACTGTCTTCCTCATCTGTATCTACTTCACCTGATGTCTGGTAAGTTATCGTAACTCTCACGGTCCTCCTCATCTGTGTCTACCTCACCTGGTGTCTGGTAAGTTATCACAGCTCTCACTGTCTTCCTCATCTGTGTCTACCTCACCTGGTGTCTGGTAAGTCATTGCAACTCTCACTGTTCTCCTCATCTGTATCTACCTCACCTGATATCTGGTAAGTTATCGTAACTCTCACTGTCTTCCTCATCTGTATCTACTTCACCTGATGTCTGGTAAGTTATCACAACTCTCACTGTCTTTCTCATCTGTGTCTACCTCACCTGGTGTCTGGTAAGTCATTGCAACTCTCACTGTTCTCCTCATCTGTATCTACCTCACCTGATGTCTGGTAAGTTATCGCAACTCTCACTGTCTTCCTCATCTGTATCTACTTCACCTGATGTCTGGTAAGTTATCGTAACTCTCACGGTCCTCCTCATCTGTGTCTACCTCACCTGGTGTCTGGTAAGTTATCACAGCTCTCACTGTCTTCCTCATCTGTGTCTACCTCACCTGGTGTCTGGTAAGTTATCGTAACTCTCACTGTCTTCGTCGTCTGTGTCTACCTCACCTGGTGTCTGGTAAGTTATCACAACTCCCACTGTCTTCCTCATCTGTATCTACCTCACCTGGTGTCTGGTAAGTTATCACAGCTCTCACTGTCTTCCTCATCTGTGTCTACCTCACCTGCTGTCTGGTAAGTTATCGTAACTCTCACTGTCTTCCTCATCTGTGTCTACCTCACCTGATGTCTGGTAAGTTATCACAACTCCCACTGTCTTCCTCATCTGTATCTACCTCACCTGATGTCTGGTAAGTTATTGTAACTCTCACTGTCTTCCTCATCTGTGTCTACCTCACCTGCTGTCTGGTAAGTCATCGCAACTCTCACTGTCTTCCTCATCTGTGTCTACCTCACCTGATGTCTGGTAAGTTATCACAACTCTCACGGTCCTCCTCATTTGTGTCTACCTCACCTGGTGTCTGGTAAGTTATCGCAATACTCACTGTCTTCCTCATCTGTATCTACCTCACCTGGTGTCTGGTAAGTAATTGCAACTCTCACTGTCTTCCTCATCTGTGTCTACCTCACCTGGTGTCTGGTAAGTTATCACAACTCTCACTGTCTTCCTCATCTGTGTCTACCTCACCTGATGTCTGGTAAGTTATCGCAACTCTCACTGTCTTCCTCATCTGTGTCTACCTCACTTGGTGTCTGGTGAGTTATCGCAACTCTCACTGTCTTTCTCATCTGTGTCTACCTCACCTGGTGTCTGGTAAGTTATCGCAACTCTCACTGTCTTCCTCATCTGTGTCCAACTCACCTGGTGTCTGGTAAGTTATCACAACTCTCACGGTCCTCCTCATCTGTGTCTACCTCACCTTCTGTCTGGTAAGTTATCGCAACTCTCACTGTCTTCCTCATCTGTGTCTACCTCACCTGGTGTCTGGTAAGTTATCACAACTCTCACTGTCTCCCTCATCTGTATCTACCTCACCTTCTGTCTGGTAAGTTATCACAACTCTCACTGTCTTCCTCATCTGTGTCTACCTCACCTGATGTCTGGTAAGTTATCACAACTCACTAACCATGTTTACAGTTCTGTCATTGTCTCCCATATCTGTGTTTACCTCATCTTTTATCTGGTATAAAGTGATCAATTTTTAACAGACTCACTGTCTCTTCATCTGTATACAACTCACCTGTTGTCTCACATTAAGTTGATTTGTCAAGGCATGCAGTTTCACCTCTTATTGTCAATCCATCATACCAAATTGGCATCTTGACATTTTTATTTTATTTTCTTGCCTTTTATTAGCATATTTTAGGTATAAAGACACTTCTGTTATTCATATATTAACTCTGTTTTGATTGTCTGGGTTCATAGGTGGTGGTCAGATATCACTATCGTATCTGGCTGGAGTGGAAGCGTCACAACCAGATTGTGCGGATCCGTGCTGTCAGACGAGGGAATGTAGTTAGGCGGAATCTGACTTCATCCACAGGGAGTCAACTCCTCAATTGTGACAGCAGCCTGAGGAGCAGGACCAGCCCTGTCAGGGAGCCTCAGGCTGAAGACAACAATAACAATGCCTCTATATTGCTGGTGGACGAGGAGGAGGAAGAAGATGTCATTGTCGAGGTTACTGGAGGTGCTGGGCAGAGAGGATCCTACCGTCTCCTGTCTGACTCCAGTAACCTTGTCTGCAGCCCGAACAAACTGCCCCGACACCGACACAGCTCCTCATCCAGTCAAAGGTCTAAGTTACACTCCACCAGCTTCAGCCCAAGCCGACCCAACCCCCGGAATTCCAGTACGTCGTCAGCAGAAGGGGAGATAACTGCGCCCCTCCTGGGAGCTACCTCGGGTAGAGAGCCCTCCTGGGGCAGACAGTGTGTCAGTCGCTCTCTAATGCTTGACCCAGGGTTCTCAGAGCCACAGTCAATGTCTGTTCACTCCACCGTTGTCACCTACCAGCACATTACCGATGATGTTTTCACAACTCTGACAGACCCAGACAGGTTCACAAGAAAGACAGGCAGAGTCAAAGAGAGTTTTGTGTAACTTTCTCATGAGCATGTTTTAAAACCATGCATAAAATTGCAGTTAAAAAATTCATACATGCCCATCCAGACTTGTCCCTGATATGTATATACAAGTGGTTGGATTTTGAAACTGCACCAGGTCACATGGCTTGCTTATTGTAACCAAGTTTTTAAACATGACAGCATGTCCTGAACAACAGTGATATTTCTTGTTCTAATTTGCACACTTTCTTATTTGCATTTCTATCTTTTCTTTTTTTTTCTGTTTTATTTTTCTTTAGTTTTGGTTGAGTTTGTTGAATGTACATGTATATATATATATGTGTTGGTTTGAAACTAAGAGATTGAGTTGCATGGTGAAAAAAAAAATCAACAATATTGCCATACATATTTTGATTTCAATAATTTTGTGTACAGAATAGAGGATGATTTGTTTTTTTTTTCTTCTTTCTATTGCATTTGTTAAAAACAGAAAATTTATCAAAAAATAAGAAAAACTTGTGATGCAAATTTGTGAATTTCATGTTTAGGTTTTCGTCTGCTAATTTTAATACAAAATGAAACAAAGTTTAAGACTTTAAGCTGAAAGAGGAATGCCAAATATACCATTCAAAATCATATACACCTCTAACACAGGTAATGAATACTAGTCAACTTGTTTTTATATATTTATATGTCCTTAGTCCGTTATTTACTAAATTTCTTCTATTTTTTAAATCTTGGAGCTCATATTAAACAAAGTTTACATTAAATATGCTTTAAAGAGCTTTACCTGTGCCTTATGCTTTTGGTGCATGGTTGGGAAGTTGTATTTATAATAATTATCATATAATTTTCGTCTGTGATGCAAAATATTTTGAATCTGTGATAAAAAATTTCTGAATTTCAAAGTAAAGCTTGTTTTATCCTAAAAACGTGATGCCATTGTCCTGTGATTTTGTTGGTTTTAAAGTTAAAAAGATAAGGCTACAACTGCATTTGCTTTGCATTCAAGGGAGAATACTCTTGCGGTCAAATTTACCTCTTCTGACAACCGCTGCTGTTGAACACGCCCGAAGAATTGTTTTAAAACTGGGGCGTTTGAGAAATACGTACGAAGTATATGACGCACGTCGCTGTCGCTACTGATACTAATTGCTTGTTTGGATCCGACTCTTCCAGTTTTGGATACAGGAATATTTTATTATTGCAAAAATGCATAGTTGCGGTTTTTGAAGTCTGTGGACATACATGTAAAGCTAGATGTACTGGTACATAGCATAGCGAGCTGAAAGAAAGAATTTTTCTTTTTTCTTGCTGCAGTAGTATAAAAATAAATCTCCGAACGTTAGGTGTATGATTTTTACTAGTGTCTTGTCTTAATTGATCATAGTTGGACAATTAACACTTCAAGAAGCAGATAGTACCAAGCCGTGTACTTAGGAGTTGATAAAATTGTTTTCAGGCTGTTCTCTCTCTTTCAACACAGTATGTTGTCCGAAGTGTTCCAGAATATTCTAGATGATAATTAAACGCTAATGAAATACATCAAACGGCAGCGGAAATTATTACAAGGGTGAAAGAACTCTATTAAGGCGGAGGGATGAAACAGAGGGTAGTGATCCGTCCACGTACAAAACGCCATTCTTCCAGTCCCGAGTTTTGTGACTTGCTCAGTTGGCCGTTCGATCGAACCTCGCGTAATCTTGCCACCACGTGCGCAGCGGATTTCCATAAAAATTATCGGAGATATTCTTTCTCAAAAGCTGCTGCAAATGTAGCCCATTCAAGGCAGGCGATTATAATCGTCGATGGGATACTTGAGTCGCATTATCAGGCCGGTTTTCCCTGAAAAGTGGGTCCAGAAATTTATAGCTTCACAATAAAGTTCATTTCATAAGGCTTTTGAATACTCCTTCTATTCAAGAGGAGCAAGCTGGGCACCTTTTTTTGTAGCTGTTCACCGTTTCACTGGGGCACACGTGATTTGGTTAAAGGGATGCATTGTAGTCTGTTATATCTCTTCGTACATGGCCCTTTGAAGGCATTTACAACACACTCGCATATAAAGCACACATGATTAATGTTTGAAAAATCAATTATTACTTATACAAATGTTACACAAGAGCCCATTGGTGGTGTCGAATTGTTATATGAATGGAATCAAGGCTCTTTGACACTCAGGGTTATTGCACATAGGCCTATATACAAATTTGGTTTAATATTGTCTGTATCTCTAGATTGCACGTGTTTGGCGCTTGGACAAGAGGGCCTTAAGTCATGAGACAAAATAACTAACAGCATAAAACGTACGAGTTTCAGCTAATGATTAATGCAAACAGCGTATTGCCAGGCGACTGTGTCATCATCTGGAGTCTGTCTACATTTTTGTCTAGTGAATTAAAAGAGATCCCATATATATTATAGGTTATTTTGGTGTATTGAATAGGGTATTTTTCCTCACACTTTCTTCATACATTTGACCTGTTTTATTGCCAGTAATATATACATCAGTCACATTTTACCGGAATTTGAAACTGTGAACTATTCAGTGCATTGTTGTTGGTATCCTTATTATTTAACTCCTAAATTACTAGCTGCTTGCTAATTTGTTTAATGAGCTCCCCCGTCTTGCAAAGACTTTAAGCAAAAAAACACAAGGGCGATATTCCCTCGTTGATGTCTTATGAGCATATATTTTATTATTTACCGTATATTATTAAATTCACGACTTAACGTCTGGTTAACATTTATAGTGCTCAACACAATTCTTAATTATGTTCACTTGGCTTAAATAGTGTTTAGTAACAATATTTTCAAATTATGTTGTAAAGTATTAAACTTCTAACACTTAAGAAAGTGAGGCGGTTAGCTTTACAGCCCGGCGCAATGACCCAGGAGCCTTTCATCAGTGTTATCGCTGTGGGTTTAAGTTCAGCTCATGCTGGCTCCCTCTCCTCCCTACTTGGGAGGGTCTGTCAGCATCCTGCGAATTGTCGTGGATTTCCCTCAGGCTCTGCCCGATTTCCTTCCACCACAACGCTGGCCGTGGAAATATAAGTGAAATATTCTTCAGTATGGCGTAAAACACCAATGAAATAAATAAGAAAGTGAGGTTGTTCGCGTGCCAGTATGGCGCAACGACCAAGGGGCCTCTCACCGATGAGTTCAAGTCCAGCTCGACAATAAATAACTCCACAATAAATAACTTGATAGCCTAACATTATAAATGCTGCATTTCGCATTATTAATGTTATAACATTTCGGTTTGAAGAGAGTATCATTTGGTCTATACTACTACAGATATACATGATGAAAAACCGCTGAATCTTGATAGGAAAAATGTCATTTTCGGTGGTGGACACACTTCTTAATTCTACGTATGTACATGTAACTCTGATATATCTTTCATTTTTAAATCAAAAACTTTCGCTACTCACATTTAGTTAACACTTTAACTTCGATCAATGAAAATTTGCATTCATTTGCCAAGGTGTTTGGCTTGTATGCACCAAATGGCCTGTAGTTAACAAAGTATCTTGTCAAAAGACACATACAAGTTCTAAACTTAAAGGTTATTCATCACAAGGAATTAAATAAATTATTGCTTAATACCACAATGACACTATTTCAGCCATATCAGTGGCGACACCGGAAGCTCATGGAATTGATTTGACAGGTTGGTGAAGTGAGGTCAAATGTTAAAAGCCGCGTGTATTGTTCCATAGAATTGAACTTGACGTCCCTTGGTTATAATTTTCTTTTTGAAAAAAAAAAACAAAAAACCCCCCAAAACAGAAAAAAAAACGGGAAGCGTGTACAATTATTTTCATGCTGTCTTTTTAGGCGGGTCATAAAACATTCATTCTTCTATCCTGCAATGCTCTTGGAAGTATTAGGCCAACAGCTCTTCTGTCCAATTTTTCATTATTATTTTATTCACTGACAAAAGAGTCCATGAATGCTTGTCTAATTCTACAAAAGACATCTAATGGAAACGCCTAATTCATACTCCGATAAAATTTGCATTATCATTTCAAGACCCCTGGTAGAAACATTGATAACAATTCGTTCCACAAATCCGCGCGCCTCTGGGGTTTAGGGCATGAGTTTTCGTTCATAACATGGATTAGGCCGCTTGTAAGGCTAATCAGTGAATCAAGCTACCGGTACAGGCTATCAGACCTTCCGCGTCATCAAGAGCGATGTCTAATCAAGCTGGATTCTCACAATCGTTACATTTACATATGGGAGACAGAGTGGAAAATCATGGAATAAGTGTGGATAAATGTTGATAACCAACGTGTCAACAGCATGGCGATAAGAGGTTGAATAATTAGCACGTTTAGACCAGTACTATACATTTCCTCGAGTGATTTTCTATAATTGGACTTCCATTTACAGCCCTGCGTGCTGTCGTTTCCTTCCTCTCTGCCTTTGGCGATCATCTCGTTAAAATTCGGTTATCTCCGGATGTTCCCGGACACCTACTTCTGTTGACCGCTGCTTTTCTTGGCCGCCATTGGCACATTCGTAATTATGTCCGAGTTACCAAATGGATATATCCTTTCTGGCCAAGAGGCCATTTAACCATTTAACGTGACATATAAAATGATCAAGTCGAATGTATGAACAATTACAGATAAAGTGCAACGGAGATACGTATCTTATAAATTATCATGGTACACGATAAGAGCACATGGTTTAAATGTATACGCACCTAGAACATCTTGGGTGTTATGTAAAGCCGTTGACTGCTTCTTTTTGCAGGACCGTCCTAATTTCTTACTTTATTATACTATTCTGTAGACATTGTTTTGGAAATTGCTTTTGCAGTTATTCAAGAGGAATTGCATTTAACGAATGTGTAGGCTATTATGAAGTCTAGATTCTAACGGACATTTCTGTTGTTCGAACCTATCAGTGCTTGACTCTTTCTTGACATACAATCAGATCTGCCCCATATGGCTGTTTTACCTGTTTCATCATAAGTGAGTAAGTGAGTGCTTGGGGTTTAACGTCGTACTTGTAACGTGCCTCCTTGTTGCAGGACGGATTTCCACCGCTCTTTTATCTAGCTTTACTGAGACGTCTTACCGAAGGCAAGAAGGTTGCCCCGCACAAGCTATTATACTGATACGTCAACCAGCAGTTGCATTGTTCCTTTCTTACTGAACGCCATGTGAAACTCTTTTAAGGTCTTAGACCCAGGATTGACCCAGGATCTACCGCTCCCGAACCGGACGCTCTACCAACTGTGTTATCTGGACCGGTTTTTATCATAAGACATATGAGAGTGTACATGTATAAGAGGGTATAAGATACATCGTATAATGTCTATGTGTGAAATATTTCTTCTTTGCGAACAGAAATAAGAAAAAAAATGAGGACAACCTTCTCGCTCAACTATTGATTAGACATCTGTACAGATTGATATTTGTAAACCATTGGATTATGGACATAAAGTCTGAACTTTGATGTAAATATATTATTATTATTATTACATTTTATTATTTTTATTATTACATTTATTATTATAATAATAATAATAATAATAATAATAATAATAATAATAATATAGTGACGTGATTCAGCGATCGTACATATACTGGATCGATAACATAATCAGCTCCCCACTCATCGACCCTGTGGGAAGTTTCACGTCCCACCCTGTCCTATATTCATCAGTAGCCAGACATGTCGGCTTTACTGTGACATTCCCCGATTGACCATCTGCATGGCAGCTTGCCAGATTAAATACATGATGTACACCTATACCTCACACTTTCCCAGACCATTCCTATGATCGGCGGGAAGTCATTTATCAAGTTTCCCGTCCAAGATATCACAAAGGTTTCAGATAAACGCGAGGAAATCGACAGTACTCGACTACCTTCCCAATTTCACGCTAATTTCGTGCCCTTGCGTAAATTATCTTCCATGGCGAGGGAACTATTAACACGTTATGAGAGCGAATTAAGGTTGGAGATTAAAGACACGTCGCCTTTACAAATTGCGATAGATATCATGCATCAAGATGAAATTACCCTAAAATTTGTGGTCGTCATTTAAAATAGGCCATCACTGCATAGCGCGCATATATCAGTTTATTGTCAATATACACCAATATAATGTTATTTGATAGATTTATTACAAATTGTAGTAATCATTATCACTTCCACAAATTTGTTTTTGACCTGACAGAATTTATCACTCTTTGTTCTCACATAAGTTTAAATTATGATACACAAGTCTTAATGTCATGCGCATTATGTTTTCCAATTTTAACCCCTATATACAATCCAAAATGTGGGTAAAAATTCAGTTTCAGCGTGAAAGGGGTACAGAATCGATTTTGATTGTCTGGTGTGAGAGGTAGGCAAGTCTAGGCTATACCCAGCCTGGCTAAATTTTAAGTATGTTACATATTTATTCAAGCGTGACCAAGGTTGCAAGATTTAACCCAGAAAACCCATCTCCACGGTCAGCCAATCAGTGTCGAGCCTGTATGACTTTAAGACTTAAGCCAAAACTTGCTTTGTATAATCATTACCAGGTAAAATATATCGTAAGTCTTAGGTTAGAAATACTGACCCTGATGGCTCAGTTGGTAGTGCGTCGGCTTCGGTGGCGGTAGATCCAGGTTCAATCTTGGGTCCAGTCACCTTAAAGAGGAAGTTGTACCTTCCTCGCGTTCAGCATTAAGGGGAAGTGCAACGACTGGTCGACCCGTACCACTATAATGGAGGGTGGGGGCCACTTATTTTCCTTCTGTAAATAATCTCAGTGAAGAAAAGTGAAGTAAAAAAGCGGTGGAAATCTGTCCTGCAACAAACAGGCACATTGCATGCACTTCACCGACTCCTTCGTCATCATATGATTAAAAAATTGTTAAGTACAACGTTAAACCCCAAGCCCTCAGTCTTACAATACTAATGCAGAATAGCATTATAGCAAGGATGACCATTCCTTTCGCAGTAATGCCAAGTACTTGGTCTAATTACCTTCTTCCACTTTGATGCTTATCATTATTAATATTTTTTTAGGCTTAAAGCTAGAAACCAATTGCTTTTTCTCGATATTATAAACTTATTGTTTTCGGACAGTTTTTTGCCTTTTATCTGGGAAGGTCATGTTACGCTGACGTTCCTGTAATACATGATAATGACTCGCGCTTTGATATACCATTGTCATTTGGTATACAATTTCTGTAATTTCCTGCAACTTCTGTATGTTCAGAAATGGGTGAATTTATCTTTTGATTATCAACTTTCGCTTTCGTCGCGGCGTTTCGTATCTCATCGGTTTTTTTTTGCAATTGTGTACGGCGGAGTTCTTGCAAGCAGAGCTAAGGTATTGTGCAGTAAGTTATCATATATATGTGTAGCCTACTCGATACAGTTCCCGAGGGGCAGTTGGTCTACCCGACGGTTTTCCGGGGAATAAATTTAACAGTAAGTCTACTCGATGCAGCTCCCAAGAGACCTAGTTGTTCCACCTGATGTTTTTCCCGGGGGATAAGTTTATTCGTAAGTCTACTCGATGTAGTTTCCTAGAGACGTGTTCGTTCTACCCGATGATCTTCCCGAAGAGTCATTAAGAGAAATTGAACATTTTAGTCCATTTCTGCCCGCAGGGATTTCACTTTGTCAGTTCTGCCGTAAAGCCGCTGCCCAAAGTTATCCAAGCAATCTTTTTACGTCTTTACTTGCTCATTTTACTTAAGTGTTTGTGTTCCTAGTTAAGGGCATTATCATTCCAATAACTGGATAATTACATGCTCTTGAACAGTGGTCTTCTACCTCATGGTTGGTAACTTAACCCGGATAATGAAATCTCCAAAATAAAGGTTGCTTGTTCCTCACTATAATCAAGACTACGATGGCGGTTAGTTTCATGGAGGAAACCAGTGAGCAAAGACATAAACCGTCGATCTTTGGTAAGTTACACTAAAAAAATAATCAAATTAATCAGTTAATTTTAACAGAAAGTCTGAGTGATGCTTTACTAGAATGTATCTTGTTGTTAGAGCGCAATATTCTGTCATATATTCAACATTGTATCTTGTTTATGTCTTTATGTATCATGACGTACAGTTGGGCACACCAGTTTGGTCAGAGACAAGTGGTTTTCAACAAACCTTGGGCTGCTCTATCGGCAAACGTCGTCGACCGCTAATTATGACCAAGGAATACACAAATTCCATGTTCCTATCTGGGGAGAAATCCTCATCCTCCGTTGTCGTAGGAGTTGAAAGATGAGCATCTTAATTACTCTGCAAAAAAGAAAGAAAGAAAAACGTTTCATCTGCGTCGTCTTTCCAGCTGCTATATGAAGTTTCCATTTTATTTCCGATCTACTAGGGAACGTCATGTTGTGGGATCAACGCTCCTCTTGGAGATATGTCGCCAAAGTATATTATTATAAAACTCATACTCTTATTTGCTTATAGGGCGTTCGTAGTGTGAGATAACTGAGTTGTGATATAAACGATAAACATTTGCGTAATAAAAACATTATAAATGTTATGCAGTTTTACAATGCGTATGTAGATATGGTGATACGTTCAATGTGACAAGGCTGGTAACTATTTTACTCGCCATTGCGGCGTAGGATATTTAGAGAGATTATACAAATACATTCCGTTATTTACGACTGTCTCCTCTGATTCAATCTTACCCGCGTGGCCAAATAGTTCGGTTAATACAGCCCGTTTATGAAGTAGCCTATATTGATCTGATGTGCCCTCTGGACCTCAACATGTGTGCAAACGAAAAAAGGGAGAAAGAACAAAATTAGCTTTAAATTTGACTGTTGCCGAACCTAACGATTTGTTGAGAGGGTGTAAGTGGAGAGAACAACTGGCTTTCACCGTACATCAGTCTTTTGTGATATCCGACAACCTTCCAATCATCTTGTCACTCAGTTCCTGTCGACCGCTTCCCAGCGCATGCGCTGATTATGAGTTGCCGGAAGATGGCGTGCGTTTACGATTATTATCTCGTCGCGGAGGCACATTAGTCGAGTGAGTGGTGATCCGTCCAGCTATCACCCCCCGTCCACCAGAATTCGGTAACAATGCACAAGGGAAGGCATTTCTCATTACTCTTGTCTCCCTAGAGCCGTGTAAAGATTTATCCCGTGAGAGCAATCTTGCTGTCTAAACGACCCCCAGTTTTGTTCCTAGCACGACAGAACAACGCGCTCCCCGATGAAGAATGAAATGACGCCGGGTCGACTAGGATCATAACATCTGCCATGAAATCTCACACGTTAACTTCGTTACTCACCCTGCACATCAGTCACTTGGACCCATGATTAACAAATTAGCTGACTAATTACTGTGTTTCTTTTAACTGTGCTTATTTTGTTTACTTTGTTAAATATAGCCATGCATGAATTGCTAGTGGTTGGAAATGCATTCGTGCCAAATTCCCACAAACCCTTAGAGTCGGTAATGTATTTAGTGTCCTTCCAAATGGTTACAGAAATGCCATGATTTCTGAAATTCTTTCGTCATTTATAAAGAGTGCAGGTCTTCTCTCGGCTATATCGGAATACTGGGCTTTCGAGTTATGACATTACCACATCATGGTGACGTCTTCTAGATTTATCTTATTTATTTTTTTTTTACGCTGCACTCAAGAACAGGCCTATTTCACTTATACGATGGCGGTGAGAGGCTTCTTGGTTATTGCGCCGCGCTGGCGACGGCCTTTTGTACTGTAACGTCGTCTCTTTAATGTTCGATAGGGCAAATCAATGACCCATAGTTGATGATTTTTATTTTCTGAAATTTTTTATTTTATAAAGTATATAACAGGATATATAATGCAATCATTTACATTATTGCATACGCGATACAATAAACGGACCATGCCGTAACGTCGATACTCATTGTGCTTTGGAACAGCATTGATGAAATTATTCCCGTGTGTGCGTACATTCCTGTTTCATGCAAACCTATGTTATATATACATATATACACACGCGCACGCACTCAAAAACACACAATTCTATCTAAACCATCCCATTCACTCTTTAGTCATGTAATCTTCAAGAAATTTTGTTTTACGTGTTCACGTGGGGAGCCTGATGATCAAAGGTCCCTTTATCCCGTATGTTGTCAGTAATTTATCAATATCGTATCTGATAATTCAACAGCATGATTAGGTTAGATTACGCTTGTGTAGCAGCTGTTCTCTCTAAATCTCAGATCCAGACATGATAGTATAAAAAACCGAAATAAAAATGAATCCTTTCATCTGGATTGTTTTTTTATTTTCGGATTGTGTTTAGGTATTAATACAATGTAACAAATACAACATGCAATATAGATTTTGAGGGCAAGCGTTTATACTTGTAGTTAAAAGACATCCTTAAAAGACAAAACAAATATTCATTTGAATATGAATACATAATACTCCTATTTGAACGACAAAGGGTGGTGGTTTACAATGCATATTGGGGTTTTACTCCCACTTTCCTCCAAACTAGCCGCCATCATATATTAATTTATTTATTTCATTGGTGTTTTACGGCGTTCTCAAGAACGTTTCACTTGTTCAAAAGTGGCCAGCATTATGGTGGGAACTAAGAAGAGTCCCGGGGAAATCAACAACCATTCGCAGGTTGCTTGTAGACCTTCCCGTGTACGACGGGAGAGGAAGCCAACATGAGCTGGACATAAACTCAAAGAGACGATATTCGTGAGAGGCTCCTGGGCCATTGCGCATCGCATGCGTGCAAACCAAAACAAATATTAACTTGAATATGAATACATAATACTCCTTTTTTAGTGACCGATAAACGACAGCGGTTTACTCCGGGTATTTCGGGTTCTTCCAACTGTGAAACTGATGGCCGCCATGATATACATGTAGGCGACAAATGACTGAATGTTTTGCGTTAAAACAGTTAAATAAATAAACAAATAAACAAACAAACAAATAAATAAATAAATAAATAAATAATGAATGAATGTCAGATGTTTGTAGAATGAAGGTTTTAATCCAGAAGCATCGCACTATATAAGCTTCTGTCAAGGTCATTCATAAGGCTAGATGGTTGGATGAATTTATACAGCACATTACTCATGGATAGCACTGAGCCATAGGAAATCCCTATCTATAAAGGTACGAGTTTGTTATCCATAAGTAATCTAGCGTCCTAATTATTCAACAATGTTATCCATTAACGGACATCCTATTGTCGTAAGCAATTTCTACTCTGCTCCTTTATGTCAGTAATCGTTGCGTAAACAGAATCTTTTCGGTTCGCTGACGCTTCAGTGTGTTTCCTTACTGTATTATCCTTTAATGCATTAAATGCAATGAGTTGTGAAACATTAAATATTGTGTTGTGTTTTACTGTCCATCACGCTAGTATATATCTGTCCTCGTGCTTGAGTTTCGTGTGTTCGGCAGTGCTTTGTAACATACTGAAACAGATTTCATAGTACCCAGTATGCTAGTTTATCTGTTTTCGTCCTGTGAACCTCCTGAAGGCGGTAGTCCTTTGTTATATATTGAACCAGATTTCATTCACACATGTACACTTCATAAACCCTGGCGTGATGCTTTGAGAGCTTTATGGTACGTGTATTAGGCTGTACTGGTTCGTGGTGTATGAGAATGTAGCTGGTATGTAAAGGGGCCACTGTCTCTGTATGTGCATAGGCCGAGGTAGCGTCTCAGAGCCTGGTTGTGAGGAAACACAAACCAAACCATGGTAGGCTGTCTGGAGTTTCGCCGTGTTAGCTCACCAAAGACTCACTCCACCGCAAAAAAAGCCAGCCAATCGACGACACAAGGTCGTCATGTTCCATCTGAGCACGGGGTTCGATATGTCTGCCATACTCCATACAAATTACTCCTTAGAACGCGTCACGATCTGTCAAAATGGTCGAATTCACAGTGAAATGGTTTTATTGGTGACAGAGATTTGCGATCTGGAGCACTTTTGACCGGCTCTTGGCTCCGCAAACACACTCGTTGGAACGAGTTGACAGACGAGTGTTGCTGGAGTTAAACAATCAATAAAAACCTCAAAGTAGCCGTCTATTGGCCATATTATATCGACCAGTTTCTTCCCTTGCATTCAAAGATCGCATCTTTGGACCCGATTATGGTTATAACTTTGAATGTGGAACACAAGCGTACAATCCTGTTTACGAATTAATTTGAGATGCTGTTTAATCTTAGGTTATCTTGAATGTAAAGTAATGCTCAAACCAAATTCCAACCTTCTGGTTCTTATATATCATATCTGGTTGTTTTACTCGCGAATTATGTGCCTAACTTAAAAATGTGTTGAGGATTTTCACTCCGAGGCAGATTTTTGCATAATTTTTGAAACGTGTTTTTCTGATACCATTTAACCTTGTGAGTCTATAATTTATATGATAAAAAAGCTCCAATCGTTTGTCGTTTGCCTAACAGACAAAAACATCTTAACACTGTGAAAAAGTTTTATCCAATCGAAAGCAGAAAATCACACTCCGCTCAACTTCACGTTTCCATGTCATTGTGAGTGATGGCTCAGTAATCTAAAACGTTATTCTCGGTTCAACCGGTTGGCCCTAGACACAAACTCGAATCCAGTTGTCCTGTCTTGACTCCGACTTTAAGTTAGACGGTTTGTCACCTAGGCCACAATTAGGCCACATCTGCTATAAACAAACAAATAAATAAATAAATAAATAAATAAATAAATAAATAAATAAATAAATAAATAAATAAATAAATATAAATAAATAAATAAATAAATAAATAAATAAATAGTAAAATTCCTCTAGTTAGACGGTTATATCTAGACGTGTGTGTGCTACATGAGTATAAGTTTAAATCGCTTATATGCTTTATTGAGTACGTTTGCTTGGCTTTTTAGGTTCTCGCCCCATCCACGACTCATATGAAGCTTAGCTGTTTTGGTGTCTATGGTACTACGGGGACATGTGAGAAAATTTTCTTTTGTAAGCAAGGAAAGACAACCGCTCACCTTTGGCGATGTTTTTAAAATCGATAGGTTATCTCCATATTACGCAAACAAAACCATTATTGTTCATGTCGCACGCGTTGCACCGTGTATAGCTGTAAAGGTTATGCTCCTTCTGCACATATGAATAGAGAAATTCCCAATCACATCGGCATCCTTTAAAACGCGCCTAAATCATAATCTACAGAAAGCTGATCTCCCTCACACCTGGCCTGCAGGATTAACCAAAGATTTCCGACAGTTTCTTGATTGATATACGAAATGCACGATCTTTAAAATATGACTCGTACATATTCCTTTACGCCATCACGTGCAGGCGTGGACTCGGACAGATACTGTTACCTCTGTCTAAGAAAAATGATACTCTTTTGATTGGTTACAGCACGCTCAGGATCGCCGTTCTGTTTGATTTCAGATTATTTTTAGAATTAGTTTTGCGCGGCTACATATGTTGTTTGATCACAATCTCAAATGACAAAGTTGGGCTGTAACATCAGCAGCATTGCTTAAAAACAAACCCCACGCCATTTACTAAAATAGCCTCATGTAATATTATGTGGCGTAGGCACAGAATTTAGAATGTGAACCAAGAGAGTTTTTCTAAAAAAAAAAACCAGGAAAGTAAAAAAGTCCATAAGTGACGAATTTAACGTACCAATCAGCGGAGGCAAAAGTGCTGTTGTCGTTATTAAAATACCATAACATTATCGGGTAATTAGGAACTTGAATATGCCTACATCTAATTCGGCGCTATAAATCACCAAAGCCTAAAAAAAAGCACTCGCAGACGTTATCAGTGATTTATAATATTGTCTCCCCTCGAATAAAATTGTTGAAAGGGATTTCGGGTAGAGTGAGGGGGTGGAGGTGGGTGGGTAGGAGACGGAGGGGGGGGGGGGGCTGGTGAGGAGGAGATTACAGAGATTACAGAGATCTGACATAACGGTGATGATAATAATGACAAAGGCAACCATGATGTGGATATATATGATATATATGATGATGATGATGATGGTACCAGCGATACTGAATGATCATGAAGCCATACTGACAATATAGATAATGGCAACAACACTGTCTGTAATGATCGTGACGGTGGTTGGAATGACGATGGTGATGATGATGACGACGGCAGTTTTCTTGCTAATGATGGCACTGACATTAATGATGTTCATTTTCACAATTATGGTAATAAGTTTGGTCTGTGTACAGAAAATCATCTGCTACGCTTTGAATTTTGCAATAATGTATATATTCTTATCACTAACCCTACTTCCCTAGACAGTAATTTGCTATTAGACGACGAACTATTTCTATCGAGCGGGTATATGTGCACAGGGATAGAAAAGTACATGATCGTATGATATTGTACGGGTAGAAACACACATAAAATTCCCATCAGCCGAATGTTATATGAGATTTTACGTCATTGCCAGTCACACAAAATTTGATTTCATCTGATGGGCGGATATGTGATATTTGATATATATGGCTTTCTGTGCCTATTTGTAGTTCAAATCTGCCTTTTGCCTGGCGTGGTTTGCCTGGGTACTACTGGGGGATTGATCTCCCTTTGTCTTACTGCGATCTCCGCATTAGTGAATTCGGAGGGCAATTGCTCAATTCCCCTTCCGCCCTATTTGATATCCGGTCCATCATATGCGAGCCAAGACAGGGTATATAGATTCGACAATCTATACAAGTGTCCAGCTGAGTTCTAGTAACCCGAATTCTGACGGCAATTGAATTGATTGACATTCCGCAGTGTTAGTCACCAGTCAGTGGAACAAGCGCGACCCTGGGCCTGTTTCAATTACAGCATTAGCCAATCATGAAACAAAAGCCAGTTTAAACCCACTAGTCTGAGACTATCCAGTTGCGCTCCTCAATCTGATCTTATCCAGTCCCAATTACATGTCTGGTGCCAGATCCGGGAACCTTCCAAAATCTGCCAGAAGGCTAGATCCTTAACACACTGGGAAAGACAAGAAGAAAACTAGGAATAGACAATAGGCATTACCCCGGCTTCACGGTAAAGCACATTTCGTTGCCGACATCTCTACAATGATGCTTTTGATGCGGAAATCCAAAATCAGTGTTTAGTTCTTTTCATTGTCATGGTGCGCTCCGAATGTAATACCGGGTAAAATTTAGTAAGCTGCCTAAAAAGAGTAAAGACAAAGGCTGTTAAAATAGAATTAATTGAATTTTGTAATGGATTGAAATTATAATAATGAAATAAACACCAGCGATGTTTGGTGCTCTGGAGAAGTAAAACATACGAGAGGAAAACAAGATTATTATGAGTTCTGATACATTCTCCACATTCTAAATTATATACCTTTAAGCATCATTGTTTAAGGGCTACTTATGTTGTTGCGTATTTTGCAAAAAATATATCAACAGCAAATTTAATTGAGCCACAGCTCTTTGTCAAAAAGGAACTCACGAGGTCGAATTCAACATTTTTTCATTTGTCGAAACTGACTGAGATAGTAATTTTGTATGGTGCACACAGCTTTCTCACCCTGACTAATTTTCACCACATTTTTATATCGAGCCAGATTTTACAAATGTTGCTATTGTAGAATATTCGTAGCGTGTTTTTTTTCACACATGGACGAAAGTGTGGAAAAATGCGGCGTAGTTTTAAATGTATAGGCGTCTCAATGTCTCTTCTTACAGAGTCATATTCTGTGCTTAAAAAGTGACTTTGCGTTGCAAAACCCCCCAAAATACTTTCGCAGCATAACATTTCTACATATCTTTCATTGCTTGTATTTCACACAGCCATGCCCGTTGCAAATAAACCATTGGTCAGATTAACACTTAGAATTACTTGGGGCGAATCGTCGTGCTGGTGAGGAGCGCTATAGCGTCAACTAGGCTAATGTTTGACACAAATAGACTTTCTGCTGGACTGGCGTCCAATACGGCATCTGGGCAAACTCACACGCATGCTCAGCCCACCGCGAAACTACACGAACGAAGACGGCTTTTGAGGGGTTTCCAAGCGTGAACATTTCATCAGCAACCCGAAGTAAAAATCGATAGTCGCTGTGCCTTCTTTAGAAATCTTGGACTTGTTTGCAATTAGGCAGCGAGTACTCGTGGACGGTGAAGAGCAGTGAGGTAGGAAGGGGTTGAGGCGTTATTAACCCCGGGATGGGGCGAGGCATTGTCGAGAGTAAGTGAGATCAAATGTTTCTCGACATCCCGTAACGAAAACGTATGTCCACAATTTCTCAACATCAAGAAATAGTGTCCAAAGGTGATATTAAGCATCATTTTTTGTCACCTTATATACTCCAGTTTAAAGCCGATGCGGAGCTTACCTTGAGTGCGGAGCTACATGCGCCTTGCCTAACGACGATGACGTGAACATAATTCACTAGAGACGGGGTGACCTGGGTTCAAAACCGAGTTAGGCCAGTTCAGTTCAGACTGCCTACATCTTCTCCCTAATAAGGGTCCCCAATGACGGTCTAGTTGTGGCGCTTTACTGGACTTGTGAAAAACTGGAAAAAAGTATTCTTTTGTTCAGTGATGCTACCATGGTGATATCAATAAATTTCATTCAAACAGCCTTTAGACAAGGCTTTTTCTTGTTTCCAAGAGATTTCCAAAATGAGTTGACAAATCAGAACTGTTCTACATTCTTCCAGGAATGAGAATATGTGAGCTACACTAGGTCAGACATGCGTAAAGAGCATACGCATTAAAGATACATGAACTGTTTGGTCTTTGTTTCTTCCTGTGTAGATTAAGATGGGTATGAACATAGAAAATTACACAAAGACTTTCTTTGCAGGGCGTTAAAATGGCTTTAAACTACAAGTGTTCTAAGGTCTTAGCCGCCAGTCTGCAAATTAGGCACTCTACAGTCGTGACGTCAGCGGTGATAGCTGTCAAAACAATTCTGTGGAAGAGCCCTAATGAAGGGCTCTAAGTTGGTCCAGCGTACCCAATATTATTATAAAGTTCATTGATGACGCCATTTCCGACCATTGACCAAAAATGTACATAAAGTTGAGGGGTTATTAAGAGATAAAGTTTATCTTTTATTTTGGCATAACTTTTTTCATCAACCATAAAACCATACTCTTCGGTTCAGAGTCCCTTTCCATGCATCTTTTCAAACAGTTGATGGCATCAAAAGTCTTGCTACTTCAATAAGAGTAGCCTGGGACTAAACACAAGTCCAAGATCATTATTTCATTTTCCATAAGATGACCAAGATGCATACTCGACTTAATAAAGTCTTTTTTTCGCAAATCATAAACAAAAGGGTAAAGAGCAGAGTTTTCAACCATCCATGAATCAAAAAAAAATATTAATCAAGTAAGCACAGCCAGAGACAGCAAGGGATCAATTTTGTAATCCGAGTAAAGCGATCTGTACATATGTCACTGTCACGCCCGTGACAAACTATATTCAGGTGATTTCATGACTCCTTTGATCCGTTTATTATATGTTATATCAGGACGGTCGTTTGTCAGTGAACCAGAGACTGTGAGTTCATCCAGCCGGCAGATGTGCCTGATCCATTCATTACACGTGGAGGCAATCAGTCTTTATGCGCTGAAGACAAAACCCCACCGTTCCCTCGGTGTATCAGGTGTTAATTTCAACAGTGTCATAATTACCCCTCCTGCAGTAGGACTAAAACTGACAAAGTGTGTACAGCTGAATATCAATAATATGGTTACCGGGGTTCTTGCAAGAAAGCGAACAACAAAATGTTGTTGACCAAGGCTATACGTTTTTAATGATATTTTGTTCTTGTGTGCAAATTTTTTTATACACATCCGAGTTTATTTTCAATGCAAATAACTAGAAGCACATATCGTTAAATAAACTTCAATGTTATTCACTGCTTGTAGTATCTGACATATTCACACTTCCGCAAACTAAGTATTGTATGATTTTTTCTCTAATATATCCACCAGAACATCCCTGTATAGTTGCATACTACAGCTTATACATCTTTGGCTTACTGTTTAATTTATCAAGAAATTTACGTTTAAAACAATTTCAGTCAGGTCAACAAAGGTGCATATATTGAAAGGTCTGCAGGCATTCTGCAACATTCATTAGCCATCTATTTAAACAGATGTACACTTGGAAAAAAAAAACTTAGTCATTCTAGGTAACACATGACAAAAGAGGAAGAAACCTGAGTTTCCTATGGCTTCGTATACATAAAACGGGCAATAATGTTTCTCGGCAGTATTTCCTTTTAAATACCGATGCACTGAAAATCTGCTCAGGTCCTGTTACCAGTTTCACCTGCTATATATTCTTTAAGTATATGGAAATCGTGAAGAGAGAAGGCCATCGCTCCACTGACATACATGTATAGTTACAATCAATGACTTCCACAACAAGGTTTTCATGCTTAATTTCACCTAGTTTATCTGTCCATTCCCCACCCATGAACAGTTTGAGTGGTCGCATTGGCATTGGTAACACGGGCTGTACAAGTGACCAAACGGGGGAGTGGGGGGGGGGGGGTGTGTGAATGGAGAGACCTATCCTTAAAGACTAATCACATTAACGAAAAGCCATTGTAATCAATCTCTGCCAGAGCTAGTTAACTGACCCTAACGTTTTCTAACTAATGTAAGGCATCGCCGCATGAGTCAATTTGCCTAATTCAATTTGTGACCACTTGGCTCTGTAACTCTTAAGAGACAGTAAAAGAGTCTGGGGCTGATGGTCAGTTGAGCTGATTACAAGGGAAGAGACCTTAGATATTTCACATACAATACCCCGGGGCACTGGAAGAACAGCACTGGCGAGTTTAATTATTTCTATATAATGAATAAAACCGATACTTTCTTCATAAATATATTTACATTTTAAATCACTGGACATAACAGAAGCGCACAAGTACTGTTATCGTCGAGAAACGAAAGCTTTATTTTGATTCAATATTTCAGCATTTCGTTTAGGCATCGTCATGAGTATTACAGGAAAGTTGTCATCGGATCTACTGGATTTTCCAACTGACATCTTAATAAATCCTTTTTGTAAACAATATTTTATTAAAACAAATGAACAGGATTGACAAACATTGTCTCGCCACGTAAATTATTGTTCACATCAAGCGCTGAATACAAGTTGACTAAATGATGTTAAATTACTGATAATAGGAATAACAAAGCAACGGTGAAAACTGTGTTTCTGGCTTATATATGTTTATACATATACACATACGGACATACACGCACGCACACACTTACATGTACATTCAAATATATTTTAATACAACAGTGTACCTGGTCCAGCTTTGCGAGGCAATAAAGAGAGGTACGCTACAATAGAAGTGAATTAAATCACAACACTGTACCCAGCCCAGGTTTGCGGGGCAATGGAGGGGGCTACTTGACAGTGAAGGGGGCCAAGCTAAAATAAGAAGTAATCGTTAATTAAATCTTCTGGACGCAAGAATAAAGTCTTGTACCTTTTGAAATATTGCAAGGTTTTCATAAGTTGCTAATAAATGGTTACTGTAAATAATTCTATCTGGAATAGTCTCGGTAGGTCCGAAAATGTCTAATCTATATGCTGCATACATACGACAGTTATGAAGCATTCTAAGCATTCTTTAGTGTGATGTCCACAGGCGCAACATGCACATTCAGAAATGTGTCTTGCGAACGTGTGCTTTTAGGGAGGAACAACCCAGGTATGCTAAGCGTGGATAATTTCAGCTTTTCTGTTAGGCCTATAGTAATATTTTGGAACCTTTAAGTAAACACAAAATCTGCCACTATATATACATAGAAAAAAAAGATATAGGACATAATTATCACAGAAAAATATGTAAAACATGCCATATTGTGGATATGGCACTGATGGACAATTCACTCCGAGTAGCCATGTTGTAGAAGCCCTTATGAACCTTGCCATAAGCGTCACGTGATAATTGGCTGCCACGTCAGAAAACCTATTAGCCCTCGATTGTTATTGACGGGCCCAGTTAGCACAGTTGGTAGAGTGTCCGCTTCTGAAGAGGTAGATCCAGGGTCAACCCCTGATCGAGTCACACCTAAGGCTTTAACAGAGGGCGTTAATTTCTGGCTTGTCGTTCAGCATGAAGGGGATAGTGCAACTACTGGTGGACCCGTATCAGCATAATGGCTCGGGCGGTGCTGCTTACTTGCCCTCGGTAAGGCGTCTCAATGAAGCAGCACTAGATTAATATATTCTTATATTGGAGGGACAGATATCTATGCAATAAAATGGATTTTACGGTTAGCTTTAGTTTAGCTAAGAGAGCTCCTAGGTTTTCTGATATCACTCTAGATAGCTATAACATGGCAAAATGGGTGGCTAGGTACTGACGATTAATGAGTAACAATTTTACACATTTTGTAATTAACTGGCATTTTCTGTTATATTCATAGTCGTCAGATTGTTTGCTATGTACTTTGTTGACAAGCGGTGTACAATTTTTAAAAATATTTTATAACATTTGTGGAATATCACTTTATTAATTAATTCAGCTTTAGTGGCTGACTTTATGTTCACTTTAACGTCATCTTTAAATAGTGACCTATACAAAAATCACGAAATGTGGTTGTTCTAAGCCAGTCATCAGCACACTCTTAGGTCAAGTGACTAGAGTACTGGGGGTGAAAACAAAGCGAATTTAACCTAGGTGAGATAGGCAATGAAGAAGATTGGAGCATAAAAAATGAAAAATATACTTTAGGTAAGAAATTCTTTGTGGAAAAGTAATCAGAATGTATTTAGTCTTCAGATATGATAGTTTCAGTGTCCAGTGTTAAGCTCTAGGAAAAGGCAAAACCAGCATTTCGCCCATTTTACTCCATCTTATTTATCACCTCCTGCTCGCTGCGAGGAACCCGGGTTCTCTAAACTATGGATAAAGATGTTCGGCAGTGGAGGAATCGCAAGTCTGAATCAATATCAACACGGGAGCTGACAATTAACTAACCGGATCCAACTTGTTTGGGTAGAAAACATCACTTCATTAGTTTTGTACAATGTTACTTCAGACTTGTGGTCATTCCTCTAAGACTTTGGGATTTAGTCAAGAGAAAATAAGTCTGATGGTCGACGTTCGTCACAGGCTACGACCCATGCGCATATTAATCACGCACCCGACAATCACGAACTCGACGAACGCCTTCCGAAACTAGAAAAACAACAACGCCGTTCTCATAAAGAGCTGCTCGTCACAATTAAAAGGGAAAGACATTAATCGTCTGTACAGTGGCGCAAGGGTTTGAAAAAATATATTTTGATTTAAAATGTGAAACTTTCACTTTCTCAATCAATGACTGAAAAATATATTCGGTGAATGCTTTAGCATTGAATATTATTTCATCGAAGTTTGAAGGGGTTAAATATACAATTTAATTACAGAACAACTTTGAGAGTGATATGAAATAAAAAAAATTTAAAAGAATATTATTGGCAAGCAAATTTCCCTTCAGTTTCTTGAAGAGAATAAAAATAAAAAAAAATACTGCGGCAGGCAAAATCTCGATAATCGTGACTTGTTCGGACTCAGCACTACATCCCCTCACCCCAGCTCCGTTTTTGCACCCAAGTCAACCGAGTCAATTAACCCATTCACACCAATTCACTGAGGTTCACAAAAACCATCGAGAGAAAATTTCCTGAAAGCGAAATTACAATTAACCCATGGAAATTAATGAGTAACAATTTTACACATTTTGTAATTAACTGGCATTTTCTGTTATATTCATAGTAATTAAAACTGCTTCTAAATCCAAGTATCGATATTTCTGTCTGTACTTTCTAAACCGTGCAAAAAATCTTAACGAAATCACATTTTTGTTATACAGTAAAAGACGTAATTTTAAAAATCAGCATGTTGTGGATGAACCCAAATCTGATTTAGACATTTTATTTGCGTTACGTTGTCACACATTATATAACTAGTCCGTCTATAGAATAATCATATACAACACTAAATACACAGCTGATTCAGATAAATATTTAACACCTTTAATGGGTTCTACGCATGTTTCTGTACTAATGAATAAACTGAAGTAACTTTCATATTATTTCTTTTTCGTTACAAAAAAGATTGTATTGGCTATTCTATTAAATGAGAACAATACAGTGAGCATTGTTTCTCTAAAGCAAAACTAAGACCACCACACATGTCTCCACAGTAGAGTTCGTTTCAAAAGAGCTATTTTTTGGTTTGAAAAAAAAATCGAAATGTTACAACATAAACAATTTAGAAAATAAACTTAGTCCTTTTTAATGTAGCAATAACTTAATGGACTACAATTCAGATCTATATCTGGCTTATGACCATTGATATTGGGTACTGGCCCAACTTTGTCCTTAAGGCCAATTTCCACAGCACGCCGCTGTAAAATCCTCGCAGCACGCTGCAAGTTACGCCCCATACGTTAATTCCACTGCGCGCCGCGCCGCACGTCTGATGTTTCCCGAACGTCCCCGATGATAAACGAGCAAGTTGTTGAGACTAGTTGGCTGTTTCCTTCAACCACACCAACAAACAGGGAACTAAAGGCCAAACGATTGTTTTGGCAAATGACTGGTTTAAAATGACGCCGCACGTCTTGGAAACAGAAACAAAGCTATCGAAGTTCGCCGCACAAAAAGCCGCGCCGCGTATAGTGCAAATGGCAATGCATAACAAGAAGCGTTCTGTTTTAAGACGTTGTGACGTGCAGTGGGAATTGGCCTTAAGGAGTTTTGTCAAAGACCTGCGTGGTGTTCAGAATAAGCTGGGGGAACGGAACCAAACATTTCCAAATTGGAGAGGATTCAGGGGCCTGCCTATGAAATATAGTTGCTCACCAGTAAAAAATGGGGCAGATACTCCCCCCTCTGACCCCCCCCCCCCCCCCCCCCTGCACCTCCCAGTCCCCTGTTCCGGAATCCGTGATAAGTCTGTCAATTTCCTGAGGTGTGTATGTATGCTTACATATTCAAACTCAACCTCTTTCTCTTTTATGAACGACATTTTCAGGACTATATAGCAGACATGTGATCGGCTTTCCAAGCCACGATTTATTTTCACTATAAGAGGGCTGTTTCCAGGACTTTTTAGACAACTGTTTGTTGTTTAGGTTGTTATATGTAAACGAGCTTCACTTTTTTATGCTCCCGTTATGTTGTTTTTCGGACTGATGTCAAAATTTGGCTGTTACCTCGCGTTGCCAACACTATTCAAACATGCTTCGATTCAGAACAAATCGACAACTGGTCTTATCATGTATTTACGTACTTACGTTCATATAAATGTAAACTGATTGGAGAACTCTATATTACAGTGAACGCTGAATACGTGTATGTATAGGACATATATGGAACTTGGAAGTCAGTGATGTGAAATAGAGTTTTATGCGGTTTCATATCTATTAATACTGTTTCCGCATTATCTATACATTCATAGTCCTAAAATCCGACATTACATAAATGTTAGTGAATTGGTTGTGCCTCAATTAAATTATACTGGAATGTTATTTTTACTGTTTTTTTCGTTTTTGAAACACCATTTTTTAAAATATAGTTTAAATATTATCCAGGTCATATCGTATAGGTTTTGGCTGGTGACAGTGATCTTAGTATCTTGGCTTACTTTGCTCCCGAGGTGTCCGCTCAAAACTGAGCATCAAATTTATAATTAGCATTAATATAACCGATATAAGGAGAAAAATACCATTGCATCGAAACATTGCTGCGTAGCATCGTCAAGCAACACTATACGACCTTGTTATTTAGCAATGATGGTCATATACGGCTTCCATATGTCAACAGTGAATTTTGAAACCTTAGGCAAATATATATATATATATATATATATATATATATATATATATATATATATATATATATATATATATATATATATATATATATATATATATATATATATATATATATATATATATATATATATATAATTTAACTGTACATTTAACCCCTAGCTGTATAAAGGCAATACCAGATTCTGTACACGGAAGTACACACAAAGTAAACAACCACCCAATCATCTGGCATCTAAAACAATGGTTGACTTACTTAACTATGTAAGGTAAGGTAAGGCAGGCTGCACCCTGTGATGTTTGTGTGACCAGGTGGGGAGTACGTGACTCGTGGTGACAGGTGTTAGAGACAAGCGCCTGCCCACACAGCCCCCGGCCTTACGCTATTGTATGGCAAACCACCACCACTTAGTGGTATGACAACGTCATGCATGAAGGCATTGTCATCTACACCCTGTTTGGCCTGTCACTGAGAGTTTACATGTGAACTGTTGGTTAATGCTGATACTGGATCTGCAATTATTGGTTTACCGTTTACCTAACTGAGTATTCCTGTTTTAATACGAGTTTTACATGACTGCAGCTGTATCAAGGTAAGATTGTATCTTATATATTAAATGACTGATCAACTGCTAGCATATTGGCATATATGTGAATCATGTGTGTGGGCCCTGTGATGCCACATTTCCTCCGTTATTGCGAAATAAAAACGCGATGAAGGCAGAAATAGTACGTTCTTGAAAAATATTTAACAGTGTTTTATTAAGGCATTCATTAATGCGTTCCGGTAGTGTCCTAGCTCATAACGAATTCAGACTCTACCAATTTGTTACGCCCTCTCTTAATAACCTTTCAAGTTATACTGACAGGTGTATTAATCAACTCTTCCTAATGTGGTCGCATAACCAAATAACTATACGTCTTCTCGCGTCGGAAATATTCACACCTTGTGGATCTGACGTAATATATATTCCACAATGTTTTTTTACCCAGGGAAATGTTTCCATTGTTACATGTATTCACCAGCCGTTGTCTTTGCAAGCGTTGAGCATATACAGCTAAAGTGAACAGAAAATGTAGGTTCCTTACATCTGAACAGGAAAGTGATACTAAGTACTGAATTTTACTTTCTTTCTTAAAATACATATTCGTGGTACGATGTGAGTAAAGCCATAGCGTAAACTGCGGTTATATTTCATGGATGTTGGCAGATGTTTCCTTCAGTGGCGAAGCACTGTGATTTCTCCTGGTTTCTTTTCGATTTTCTTCCAAAAGCCTGGCCCCAAATGACCATCATTCACTTCTGAACGAAGCACCATCAAAGCATGAATATCACACAGTGAGTCATGCAGTATATAGATGTCTGTATCAGACATTGTGGTTAGCCAAGACAAATGCTATACATGGCGTTTGTATATAGTATATATATATATATATAGTAGATATATAGACGTGCATACATATGAACATGACGAAAATATTTACACACATCTGAAATATTCATGGAATAACGAAATATCCAATGCTATATATTACAAATTTATACAGTAAGATGTAGCATGTGTGTAATTATGTTAATTTAATATTTATATATGTAACTGGAAGTAAGGCTATGTGTTACCGCTGAAATCAATCTCCATCTTGTGTTTTTTTTCTAAACAAAACAATCGATCTATAAAAAATGCTATATTGAAGAAATTAGTGAGGATTAAAATGAGAACAAAATAAAAGTAAACAGTTTTAAAAGACACACCATGCTGAAGTATTCAGCAGCTATGTTATACACACATAGCCACTTCCCGATAACACACATTACACGATGTAACATCTTTTATTGATTGATAAAGCTTACTCATGAATGTATAGTAAAGCGCAATTTAACTCAACTTCTGAAAATCGATTATAAATAACACGTACATTTAAAGAAATGCTCATAGATCTATATTTAATAACACTGGATGATTGGCTTCCACGTCAAACTCAGTCAAACGTTTTCATATTACAACTCACATTAACGTGTGTAAGCTATGTTAAAGAGTTTACCGTTGAAGAGCGATTAATGTTTTGGCCGCTTATGAGTTAAAATTGTAAAGATTTCACGTCTTCAGGCAAATATATTTAAATTTGATCTTGTGCATGCAGGCGAGATATACATGTATGCATGTACATTCCCCCCGGGCTCTGTCCATTTGCCTCCCACCATATTGCTGGGCCGCCGTTGTATTAGCGAAAAATATTCTTGACGGCGTAAAACACCAATCAAATAAATAAATAAATAAATTTAAGTCAAAACTTGTTTCGTGGAATTGGCACAAGCATCTTATTCGTCTTGTGCCCCGATCAATTCAGTTCTGTTGCGTGTAAATCTGGTTAAAGCGACAAACACCGTATGTCTATCTTAAAACGAACTGTTTCAATAATATCTATTAAATGCTCAAGATGGTGAACCACTGAAATGGCATATCGCATTTCAGAATCCGCGATCTGTCTACTTCCCATATCACAGCTGTGAGGGACATGCAATGTCTATTTACATCGAAATGCTCCAAATAATTATCCGTTTTCTGTCATGTGTAATAATATATAGGGTATTCATGCGCTGTTGTTGTTGGGTTCACCCGGTCAGGTTATCTACTTCTAGCAGCCGGCGCCCTTTTCGACATCTGTGTCACACCTCACAGAAAGCACCCTAAGACTCCTTATTGAGAATTATGCAAATTTCATATTGTGGATGTAAAACGCTGTCTTAGGTCAATACCGCTTGGTATTGAAACCAATATAGAGACATTGTCAATATGAATTACTATAGTACCATACAGCGTATAAAGAGTAACATTGGTGTAGCAACACTTTCTTGGCCCTATGAGTCTATGCAGAGTGTGTTGCATTATAATAGAACTGCAATAAAGATAACAAAGCTGATCGGATATATCTTATTAGCAGTTTGCAGCATTTGCTTTTGTTTTTTTTTTTCTTCTTTTTTTTTCTTAGGCTTACACTTCTTTAAGCAGAGGGCTACAGATGAGGACATATCGTACTACTCGCTGTAGACGCTGTTCACATCATCGCCCACACTACATTTTACCACATATACAAAGCAATAAGTGACGGACATTTAAAGCAAGTAAAGCGGGTGCCACATGGGTGATCAATCAACACCCAAGGTGCAAATTTGTCCAACATTAGCAACACTTTACTTTATCGAATTGGGAACACAAATGGTAGCTAACACCTCCTCTCTGTGGATTATTCCACCAATACTAAAAAAATAATATTCTGTTAATTTTAACAGAAAGTGTGTTGTTTGAATGATGCTAGAATGTATTCTGTTATTATAACATACTACAGTGTTATATTCAACCTAATATCTTGTTAGGACCTTGTTTCGTTCGGAATTAATTTCGTGTTTTTATTTAATATGATCCATCGTTACTCTTCTTGTAATATAAAATGGGAATTTTATATGTCTATTTTGGTTTCACATTTTTCATCTGATAATGCATATTGAACAGCTACTACATATAAAGAGAGCGAAAGTTATAACTATAAATATTATTGTCATGCAACCCTCTCTGCATGATAGTGGAACACGACCCTGTGACAGCTGGTCGGCCATTAGCGCGCGTGTGTCTGACTATGTATTGATTAGCTCGCCCGACCACCTGACATGAGCCAAGAATTGGCGCTAATCACCAGTTTGTCTTCCCGCAGGCACTACACGAGCGTTGTTGGCGTGCATATGCCATTATAATCAGAGTTATGAATCGAGCTCCGGATCAACCGCTCCTGTGTCGCATATTCAGATACTATTATGGATATATTGTTATATAACTGTCCCAGATGCATTCTGGTTCTCTGCATAAGATCTGTCCAAACCAATACAGCAGCTTGTATTATAATAATCAATTTATGTCCAGCGACTTGAAATAAACGCGCTTTTATATATAATAAGGACGCGCGTTCGCACCCAGTTCCTGCAACAGCTAACACTTGTGTTACCAACTTTTTTTGTCGGGAGGCTTGTCAGAGCAATTAAGGCCTATTGTCTATGTACTGTGGTCTACTTAGTTCTATGTTCTTTTACTCCAAGCACAATATGTATAGGGATTTGTGTACACGTATGATTTTGAGCATGGAGAGAAATATAAGCCTAAAAAATAAAATATCTAAAATATAAAATATTAAATCTAAATATCTAAATATAAAATAAACATCTGGATGTATAATTTGTAACTATTTTCAGTGATCCAATACAAAATTTGGAAGGCATATATATGTGCATGTATATTTATTTATTTATTTGATTGGTCTTTTACGCTGTAGTCAAGAATATTTCACTTAAACGACGACGGCCATAATCAGTATCAGCTTATTAGTGACACTAATGGCGGGAGGACACCGGGCCAAATGTATATGTTAGCCTCGATTATAACCAATGCGTTCCCAATACATAATGTAATATATATAGGATAATATAATACAAATGTGAATTAGTAAACACCATAAAATAGTATCAGCTGTACGAGATGGTACTTCCTTACTACAATACATACGATTACTTTCCAATAATTTTAAGGTTGGATACAAATATACACTCAAAAAGTTAATCTGTTAATTTTAACAGAAAGTCTTTTGTCTGAGTGATGCTAGGATGTGTTGTGCTATTGCAGCAGATTGTTTTGCTAAATATAACACACATATTGTATTAATTCAGCACAAACACTCTATTAGACTAACGGGATACTAAGTTGAATATGACAGAGTATTGTTTTATAATAACAGAATACAGGTAGGTCTATGTTAGTCGCGCTTTGATCATAACAAAGCACAATTTAATGTAATAAGGACGAATGGCTACGCTCCCCGAGACTAATACTCTTCATAAAACAGATTTTTTCAAGAAATATATCTACAGATATAAGTAAAATTAAATGTATTGATAGGTTGAGAAAAACATCGTGTCAGTTAGTCTACCATGCAATCCATTACGTCTAATCGTAAACAGCATGTATGCATTATATATGACTGACCCATTGGCGACCCTAGCTGACCATTTAGTAGCGTATATTACCTAACGCATGTAGTGGAAGTCGGCTTATTGATCGAACATTATATCTATTGTTCTGGTTGTATTACGTAACTCTGGAATCAGTGCTTATTGTACACAAGCAACAATCTACTCATGTATTGACTGAGTGTACAGTCTTGGACCATACGGCTAACGGGCTTATATTTGGTGAACATTCCATGTATGAGATAACCGTATTTTGTTCAAAGGATGATATAAATAATTAAATTTAAATTTGGGTGGCGCAGCGACTGGTATTAATACGGCTTTGCCGAGATCAGTTATTTTGATTCCCATTAACTGCCTTGAATCGTTTAAGATTAGCTTTAGGAAGACGTGGAATTTATGTAAGGCAAACTCACGGTTCAGAGCGAGATTCGCATGTTGTCACACAGGCATACCGTCTGCGGCCAAACCGGCTTTTTCATTATACATACCAGCTTATTAGTGACACTCGTACCTTGCGCATGTTATAGGACACGTACAAAGTGTGATGGACACCGGAAATAAACTCGGCGAACAACATCTGCCCGCGTTCGACATTTCCACGCGATGACGTCACCGCATCAGAGGAAGTGCCCGGATGTAGATGTCGTCTGCCGACAGATAATTTCCTTTGCCAATCTTCGAACTGACACAAATAAGCGAAAAACAAATCTCTTGCCCTATTGTCTGACAAGTGAGTGGGTAATCGTACTAGGGTTTTGTGTTTCGTATTTTACTGAGGTAACTGAAACCTCTCAGTTCACATGCTTCTGTAGACAGCTATTATTAGAAACCCTTGAGATTGCGAGGAACAAAACCAGTAGTGCAGCCACTGAAAGAATGAACGGACATCATTCTATTTCTCATTGAATAAAACTGTCAGTCATACAAAGGGATAGAAAAAAGACATGATATGACATTAATTAAGTTACATACACGTAAGGTTATTCAAGGAACACACATTGCCTCAATCTGTCCGTAACGCTAGTTGACAGTTAATACAAAATAGTACATAAGTTATCGACATTGAATGGATAAATTAATCAATCAATCACGCCATTCAAACAAATGGCCAGAAAATGCAGATAAAAATCGAGTCTGCATCGATCTCGAACTAGCATCCAAGAGACAAGACATGAGGTAAACCAGTGGTCTCTCAAACTCAGATAAATCTTCAAACTTCGGACTCTTTTGAAATAGGGGTAGAAAAGGCCGGTTAACACTTTGTAGTACGTCTTTGCAACCACGCGCTGTAGGCCCAATATATAATATCAGTTCAGTCATCTGGAAAGTATTTACCAATGGGTCTCAGTAGAGATTAGACACGCCTATTCCTATTAATACGCATGTCGGATTGACAACAGGCGGAGAAAAACATGTAGTTTTGTTTATACATGGCGAATAAATATAGGCCCTACATGAAATAGGTAAATTTGAATGAAATTTGGAGGAGTGATTTGAAATTTATATATCCTGAGTAAATGACTATTATTATACATTCGCTTAAGACGATATGGATCTCTTCCATCCACGTAATTACTTTTTGGACCTACTAGGTTATATGCCCCCCTCCTCCCTCAACAAAAGCCTATATGGGCTGTGTAATTGTCTTTAAGATAAACATACGAACATATGGTCTATTTTAAGGAGTATACTTCACGCTAGTTAAATCACAAACTGGAATCTTAAAAAAGTTCTGTTCCGCAAATTTTCGTTCCGACGTATGCTTAAGTAATGATTGGCTTAACAGCCATACGCAGGCTATTGCCCTCATGCAGTTTGCTGTAGTCTGGAACACAGGCTGTGTCACAAAATCCCTCTACAGAAACGCGCATTTAAAGGAGAAGAAAACTTAAATATCAAACAAATACCATTGAAAAGAGTATGCATTTTCTCGCAGGTGCATGCCATAAAAATTCTAATATGTACCTCAAGTTGATAAATAATACCTCAAGTTGATAAGTCAGCGCCAAAATCCGCTGTGGGCGGCTCCATTTTGTCTAAGGACTAGTCCTGAAGTCTTCTGTGTTAGGAGGAGAATTGTCATCGGAAACCGCTGAAGTGCAGTTCGTACATTTCCGATAGAATTCTTCCCAGAAAGTATCGAGCAGTACAGTTCGTTTTTTGCCTGACGATCGGGAAACCGGAATGTTGGACGAAGGTTCCGAGTTTACACGAACAAGCCGACAGTTTTAACGACTTTCACAGGCTGAAAGACAACACACCCCCGGCATAAATTACTGAGTGATAAAGATGGAGGACGCGTGGACTCAGCGATTTATGCCAGCTTTGCGGTTTTCATGCTTTATGTATATGGTGAGGAAAAATCGCAAAATTATGCAGCAGGCACCACCAGATAGACAAAAATGTGCCCTTTTCAACCTATAGTTTCATTTTTAAACTTTTCTTCTCCTTTAAGTCCAAAATGGATGGCGTGTGGCGCAGGTGTTGGTCCATGTAAGTTACCCTATTGTCATTACAGAAAAGCCATCCAGTTAGAAATGAAAACAGCGCCTTTGACATGAAAGTTATAAATGGCCTACTTAATCTATTTAAGTTGTCGTCTCTAACAGGCAGAAGCATAAGGATAATATTAAATGGGTGCCACTATTAATCTATGACCGTACGAGCACATCTTTCGCCGGTATTCGTTTTGATAACTTGATACAGGCTCATTAGGCTCACCCGAGAAATCCAAAAAGTCTTTTACATGTCCAACACAGAATACATATACATTGACATCTATATTTAAAGCAGAACCTTGATTATGTGACCCGGATCAGGTTCAGAATCGGATTTTGGAAACAGAAAAGAATCTTCTTTTATACATAATATATCGATATAAACATGTATGTCTATGACGTTAGTATCATAGCGGACATTTTGTTTGTAAAATTTATGTGTGTGTAACACACCAATTCACCGCTATGGATAAAACAAACAAGTGTTTTGATTTATGTAAATGTCAGTATTATATTATAGACTTGGTCAAAGCCTCTCATTATGATATCTGTAACCTATACTTCAAAAAACGCCACGATATAGATGACATACTACCAATCATTCTTTAGTTCAGACACCGATGAGTAATTTATTTCATTGTTAGTTAACACCAAATTCATGAAATTTTCACCTATATACGATGGCGGTCGGTTTTTAGGGTGGAAGAAACCAGAGTTTCCGGCGTAAACCACCGACATGTGGCAAGTTACTGAAGAACTTTCCTGCATGCGAAGTACGGATTGCACGTCATACATGTATTTGTGGAAGACAGGTGGTCAAGAAAGCCTCGCGTTTTCTCTGGTACAGCGTGTGTTCACAGACATCGCGGAATTTTCAGACAGGATATGTTAAAAAAAAACACCACGTAATTTTGTATATAGGATAGGATATGTTCGTAGACACCACGTGTTCCCTGTATACACACACTTTCAAAAACACCAAAAAGATTTAAGTATCAAAACACTGATACAATAACCAAATGGATCAAATAGTCAGTTTATTCCGTTAGGCTTCAGGTGAAAATTACAACATTATTAAAAATGCGTAGAATGGGAAAGTTGACATATAATTTCCCCTGAGATACAACAAATCGAAAACTGAAATATTGATGACACAGAGATGTAACAGTGAATTCTTGACCAGATACTATACATTACTTTACGAGCAGTAGAGGTTTCCGTTTGTCCGAATGTTCACCAGAAATATTTGATTCTTTTTTCGTGTCGCCCAACCCAATCTCTGAATACATTGTTGTCAATATGAAGGTCTCGCGGTAATTATTGGGGTTATGCGAGAGCTTCACTCATTGACCGATCGCTAATCGTTAATGGGATATGCATACTTAGATGACGTCAGTGGATCCCCAGCTGACCGCCTCTGTGGTCAGATACGCGAATGGCGATTCCAAAGGGTCAAGCCATCACTGTAACTGTGTAGTCTTCATCGACCGCTCTACACACCCAACATGAAGAGAAATGTGTTTTTTAGGCAGGGCGAGATAAAAAAGCCGGGGTTCTGAGAATCAGCCAAAACACTGAGGCTCTTATTCATGGAGGGAGAAAAAAGCTGGGCAAAAGATATCGTTGTGATACAAGGCGATGATACATTACCCGTAACGTCAACTTGCGGAGGCTGCGTATGATCCAAGGCGTGTATGGGGTATTCGCCTTTCTATGCCTATCAAGCCATTCGAGTCCCAAGTGCTTTGTTTGGCAACTGGCTCGTGGAAACGAGGCGCGCGCGTGAGGCTGAAATCGATGACTCCTGAGAATATACGGTGTCGACTTCTCCCACTCTATTTGCTTAAAGCCATCATGCCGGGTGTCGACGACAAAAGTTATTTATTGCAACCTGGTATTTAAACGATTAATTTATTTAACAAATTGTTACCAGACATGTACGAGTGTTCAATACGGTGGGGTTATTTCTGTGATAATAATAGTCAGTGTTGTGGGCGAAGCGGTTTGATATTTCTGTGTCTCTGTGTACGGCAAACTGTCAAGGGTACAAAGTACCACGTACTAAGCTTAGAGCTCAGCGGCGAAGCCCCTGTTCCGAATCACAGCTCGAGGCTAATACACAGCCACAGTTGTGTTGTCCTAAATGTTAACATTTGACTAGCAGCTAAAATTAGGTCCAAAGCAATTATGATAATTCTGGTGACTGGGATTGGAGTTTGACAACATCTGCCACTGTTCTTTAGCCGGTTTTTGCTCTGTATCAAATATACACTCATGCTGGAGGGCCGAGTGTAACACGACCATGGCGATTCCAAACGCACTGACCATGCGTCTTCTGTATGCACAGACCGCTGGCTAAAGGTCTAATTGATCCGAATTACTAGCGTATACAATAAGGTAACTGACTCCCATCACTGCCAGTCTGTGTTCACATTCGGAACCACTGGCCACTCTGCGTTAGCCTGTAATGGTCTCCAATACATCTGACTGATGAAACTCAGGTTTTTTACTTTTCTTTCTAATTAAAGGTATTAAGGAAACGGCCCGGGGTCGGCATACGTCTGAAGGGAGCCTGAGGGATGCGGGACGACGGACGCTAACTCACAGGCCCCACCGATAGGGTATCCGGAGAACAAAGTGGGGGCAACAACAAAGGGCTAACAATGGAAATGCAGACGTTCGGGAGACGGCCCGTCCCAGAGCGCTCTGGGCGGCTGATGAGGCAAGACGAGAGAGACGACGGTCTGACTGGCGCTAACTTTATGAGAATAGGACACAGGCCTAACTATGAGCTAGCCCGTGGGGTTCCAGACAGGTCTCACATAGGTGGGGACATGGGGTTAAGAAGTGTTAGTGCTTCCAGTGGATACGGGACTCGAGAGGATAGCAGTTCGTCCGAGGATATAGCTTTGAGAAGTTTACCAGGTGCTGTTGGCTGGACGGGACGTTCCGGGGACACGGAGTACCCCTATAACCCCCGGGAACTACTGTTGGAAAGAAATGGCAACTATTACTCTACCGTGAAACCTTTGATAACTGTTGTGAAACCTAAGCCAGGAGTACAAGTCAGAGCGAGAATATCGCTACCCCCTTCTCCAACGGGAGAGGAGGATGACAACTACAACATCTCAAAACAGCCTGAGTATGGAAAACTCGAGGTAAACTTGGGAGACATGCTTGAACGTCTTCAGTCCGACTTGGTCGGTTTGAGAGACAGCCTTCGGGGTGATATGAGAGACGCCGAACCCCTGCTGACATCAAGCATCAACGCTACAAAAGCCGCAAAACCCGAAAGAACTTACGAAGAATTGGAAGTTACATTGGTTAAAGGACGCGCCAAATCTGAATATTCCAAACCGGGACGGCCTAAGTTGACCTTCCGCCAGAAGTTTCTTCAAGAGCTGGGTTCTTTGGGCAAAAGCGGGTTTAAAACCGCCCTGCAGCCGGAAGCTAATCCCTGTGTAAGGTAGGTGGACCATCCTTATTTTGCATCTGATAGTTTTGAAAATACAGCCAAATCCAATCGATCCGACGGGCTTATCCTGAGGTGCCCGGGAATCCGGATAGGTATGCTACCTGGCCCAGATAAAGCTCTGTCCATCGAAGTGCACCACTAAGGGAGATAATGCGGTAGGTTCAACAATTTGCATATAGCAGTATGTATGTATAAAGCTTGTATAGTACGTTGTGTTTGCATGTATAGGAGGGAATTTCTTACGTCTTTATATGGATAACATAGATCGTGACCATATTATTGAATACTTTACTCAGTAATTCCCTAAGAGATTAACGTTTGAAATTGATTGTGGTTTCGATAATATTTTGATTGGTATATATGTGTACTGCTCATCCAGAACGCAACCGACGAACAACAGCAGGTATATACAGCAAGTTCGCTTGCATGCAGGCACGGCAGGCACATTTGTGTGACGTGAGGAAGCGTCATTGGCATAACGTGTGCCATTGCCGTTGCCGGCGTATGTTGTTTTGTGGCAAATATGTAGACATTCAAGGTCACAATGCTGTATGCCATGGCATATAGATGTATGTATATGTAAATATATGTTGGCGAAGAAGTTCCATTGTGGGAACCTTGTTTGTGATTCAAGGAGAACCAGTGAGGTTGATCAGTGCAACATTTCCGTGCTATCTGAAGGACACCCTTAGAGGACACGTGATAGGTGTATGGGGAGAAATACATTTACTTTGTCTTGTTTAACCGATGTTTTAAGGCGAAGTTAATGAAATTACACCTGTACCACGATGTCACCTTTATGGGCCATGCCACTGAATTGTTAAAGACCTGTTGTCTCCAGCGAACTGCATTTACAGTATACCGAACCTGCAGTTAATATACAGTCATTTAAATTATAATGACAACACAGCATTCTACGTAATTCTAGACCAAAGACGCCTAATAAGTTGCGATTAACATTAGTGTATTTTTTGTACCTAATTCTGCTTAGGTCATGGTGCTATGGGGCGTGTAATTTGCCACTATTTAAGCATTTACATGATCAGTTACAACAAAACCTTAACTAAGGTATATTGGCGAGAAACCGTATTTCACCGGTTACGTGTGACCATTTGCCGCTGCTCTGGTTTAACTCTCTATACTGTACGTCTTATTTGCAGTACACCAAGCCTAGTGTTAATGTACAATCCTGTTGAAAGAAACATATCTCCCTGAGAAGTATACAAACACCAATGTCCGTAAGCGACCTTAGAACGTGGATATATGTAACAATTAAGTGTCTTCATTAGACCTAGCGCAATTCTTTCAATACGAGAACTGCAGGTAAACTATGGAAAATCCCGTTGTTATTACATGTATGTGGTTATTAATATAGGTTTATGGAGATTTGTTGGTTGTCCAAGTCGGGTCCATACAGGCAGATGTATCCATGGTTATATATATGTTTGTGGCGATGTTGTTGACACAAGTCGATACTTGTCAGCTGCACCATGTATCTACGTGTTTCACGTTGTTGTATACAGCCTATAGATCGCTGAGGTTCGATGACAAAATATTGTTCGCATAATATGTTAGATCTGACGTCAGTATCGGAGTATGAACTGAGACACCGCGATATAGATGGATTTATCGGTATATTTGGATAATGATGTATAGACATTTGTCAGCATACTGATATGGACAGGGTTTTCTGTTTATTGAGGTTCCAGTGTAGACAGATTTTGCCAGTATCCTCAGATACTTATGAAGACAGATTTGTCGGCATACTCTGATACTCATGATGATGGCTTGGTCGGTATACCCAGTCTGTCTTCATAATTATCTGGGTATACCCTATATGAGTATACCGATTAATCTGTGATTGGTGTCGGTATGTTCATAAAGGGACATTTGGAGCCAGTGCAACGCACGTGGGTTTGTTGTAGGCTTAACCCCATAACTTTTGTCATTTCGTCGACATATGATCAAAATTCATCATCAATAATGTTTCATGTGTCGGTTAGAATGATGCTATAGATAAAGAAAATGCACGTATAAATAAGAACAAAGGGAAGACATGATGAAATACGTGACACACCGTTTTCGACTGATTCGTCGGGATACTAGAAATATCTACTAGAAAGGTTTATGTACAATACCCAGCGAAACATTTGTCGGTATTATCTGGTACCATCATATCATGACTGGATTTTACTAGTTTATAAATATACTGTACATGAACCTATTTTCAGAAAGTAATAAAGGAAATGACAGTGTCATTTTTGAACATAATCAGTGGTAAGTTAGCCAGTTACAAGTGTAACAAAGGTAGCTTAATGTATAGCAGTTAGCTTGAACAGATTTTTTTCACTATCTTCGCCATTGTGTATGTGCACCAGTTTTGGTTACTAGCTCTGCGGTCCTGGATATGAATAGGTTTTTGGAGTCCACTTCCTCTCTATTGTGGATTAGGACATGTTTTTGGATTCTACCCTATCTTTTACAGATGTCGACGTAATTCTGGATTCTATCCTACATGTTGTTGACTTGAACATGTTTTTGTATTCTATATTCCCTGTTGCGGATTTGGACACGATTTTGGATTCTATCGTCCCTATTGTCAGATTTTGATTTCTGTTCTCCGTGCTGCAGATTTGGACATGTTTTTTCCCTACCTACTTGTTGTTAATCTGGACATCCTTTTGGAGCCCATCTTACCTGTTGTTCATTTTGACATGCTTTTGGGCTCTGTCCTATACCTATTGTGAACTTTGACATGCTTTTGGGTTCTGTCCTATACTTATTGTGAACTTTGACATGCTTTTGGGTTCTATCCTATACTTATTGTGAACTTTGACATGCTTTTGGGTTCTATCCTATACATGTTGTGAACTTTGACATGCTTTGGGGTTCTATTCTATACCCATTGTGGATTTTCACCTGCTTTTGGGTTCTATCTGCCCTATGCATGTTGGGTATTTGGACAACAGATTTTTAGTGAGTATTCCCATTGCTATGCATTTGAACACTTTCTTGGTGATACTTTCCTATCTGCATTGCGAATTGCGGGTAATCCACAATCCACGACTCAGTTGGCCCTCCGATTGCACTTCAGCTTTTGCCGACGCCAGTATAATATACTCCGTTAGCTGATGCTACGAAGATTACATTGTATGTATGTCGATTACATGTGTAATAAGCAGGATGCTGGGTTGTTGTCCCAGTGGCTTGGCGTCGCATTTCCTCATCGTGTGATTTGTTTGCCATTACCAGTGTCGCATGGACAAAACTCCCGTGTTGAATATACATTGACAACTGGCGACATTAGCCCAGGGTGAGCTGATCAATGAACAAGATCAACTCTATCACTCCACACGGAGCTTCAAAGGCCAGGCAGCGCATGCAATTGAGACCACTTACTATGTAAGAGGATAGCACGGAGACTGATCGATACGGTCGATCAATAACAGGTTAATCGCAGTATTTATCTCGAGGATAGTGCTCTGTCGTCTCCCAGCTACAGCTGTTTCCCTCACAGATCGTCTGCCTTTCCGCTGCTACTACATTAGACGTTAACATCAACCCGCCAAGGAAACCGCGACCCGGTGTGCGGTGTCACGTGTACAAGACAGAGATCCACGTGGCCTCGCGCTGTGATGACGTCACACGTGTGTAGCAGGCAAGTCATACTCCTCACAGCCCAGGTACAACGTCAATCTTGTCTAGTGGTGTCAGTGATGTAAGGCCAGCGTAGAGAGTGGCACAGGCACTGATTATCATGTTGGCTAATATACGTCAGCTGCTGATGCAAATATCTGGTACTTGAGCTTTTCTGTCTGATATATTTGCTATAAATATTTAGATGGGGCTTTCGCTTTCATTGCTTTATTAGGAATATCAAGACAGTATTTCTATGTAACACCATTTTTTGTAATTCTACCTAATTAGAACAACATGCCAAAGACACCAGACATGATGAGCCTCTTTACTACACGTGTGTTAACAATAGGCTGACCGATATCTCGTATATTCCCTGGTGCAGAATGCCATGCGAAATAGATCACCAGTCAAGTAATAAGCCGTACGCCTGATTTAATCAGTTGCATTCTAAGTTACCTGGGGCCACTTTTAGTAAATGAGAAGAAAAAAAGAAATAACACAACGAAATAACCACAGCGATTTGAGCCGGTTAAACATCCAAATTCGATACAATGAGCTATCGATATTAATCAGAGCAACTTCATGTTGTACAATGTTTTGATTAAACCACAGAATGCCATATGTCTCAACAAGAAAGGGTCATAAGGGCGATCAAATCTGCTGGACTGATATAAAGTTTTATGTGGATTAATAAACCTGGTTACATCTGTTGATGAGACTTCATGCTATATGACCTAACGTTATGTGCACCTGTTTTGGCGTCTAGGAAACGCATGGTAGGATTTGCTCCTTCTGATAAACCATCTGAAGCCAGAGCAGTTGTATACTGTCATTTGAAAACAACAACATATCGGATATCGGATGAAAAGGCAAAAAGGACAGCACGGCACATCCAGGTTGCTTTGCATTAAATCGTTACTTTAAATCACTGCAAGAGCGCTAAATCAACCTTAGCCATTCTTTCTGTTACCGAGTCCCGCGGAAGTGCCGAGTTTCGCTTACGAGCTCATCACGGAACGCACTGCATCATAAACACGACGTTTTCGTCCAATAACAGCTAATAAAAGCGCGGATTTTATAGGCATCACCGGAACCGCCAGCAAAGTAGCTTTACGACCCGGTCCGTCCACCGCGTTTTACGGCCGACAATAATTACGAGTTTCAAGGCAACATTCAGACTCCGCTTTATCTGGCTTTCCCTCAGATTCACAACTGAAAAGGTCATGTGAACATGGAATACGACAAAAACACAATTATTCTAACTGTTCAATGACCTGTACCTCTGTTCACATATAACGGCAATATTTCCCCCCCTAAACATTGATGCCATCATGTCTTAGTTATATATCTTATTTCTGGGTAACTGCACACTTCATATATATTTCTCCAGGTTTTTGTTTTGTTACATTTATGCTCAAAGATTCTGTTAGACGATCTGTCAGCCATGATATTTTCTGTGTTTAGAATATGAGATATTGTGTTACAAAGTTGTCAGTATATATATATATATATATATATATATATATATATATATATATATATATATATATATATATATATATATATATATATATATATATAATTATATGTATCACCCCAGATCAGTAGATCAGTCAGAAGGATTTAAGTTTTCTGACACGTGCCACATATGGTAAACAGGAAGTTCTTTCTGAACTAGAGGTGAAGCAGATCGTAGCTTAACAATGCCATGTTTTTACTGGATGACTTCCCAGTGCATGCGCACTACCTACTTCATTGACAACATTGTCGCAAAAACAACATAGAATACTACAGAATATAGAACAAAGGACATCGTCCATTGAACTCGACTTGCTTAAGGCGGATTTCCCCGTTGTTCCTGGAAACAATCAAAGCTATTCAAAAGCTGTACAATAGTGCAGTTTGTGTTTGGAAAGAGGCAGCATATGAAATGTAATACTGAACGTTTTAATAAAACATGTATGTTTCTAACATTACAGGCAGAATCAAATGATAAAACAAACTATGTAGGTGATATCCTCGAGGAGTTATCTTTCCGGTGGTGGTAATTTATCGGAAATGTATTGGAAATTCTTGTATTCATTGTGCAGTTGCTCTCCTTTATTTATGACATTTGTTTATTTTCTCCCACCAGTATACTCGAGGATGCAAGGTCGGCGCGTTACGGGCTGTAGCATACATGTATACTTATATATATATATATATACCCTTTCCAGCTTTATTTCTTATCCACGGTACTTTTCCGATGGAGTATGTATCGAAATTGTTCTCTGTACCGTGGTAAATTTTGTAAACCCTGTTTATTTGCCCACTGTCTGGTGCTAATGTCTGTTAATGTTTGCAGAAAATTTATGAATGCGTCGGCGTTGATGTTGACAAACGTTATGGGTGAATTACGCTCCGTCGAATTAATTCTTCGGCATATCCGGACTAATGACTATCAACCTAAAACCTTTGGGTTATTTGAGGTAAACTTTGTATTGGCCATTTGCCAGACTCAGCTAAATCTCGGCTGATTTAGTTCATGCGTTTTCACTCTGTTGGAACGATTTCAAATTACTTCCTGGTATATCACTCAAGCTCCGGACAACCCAGGGATCGTCTGATCAGCAAGTGGTTTCTCTCCACTAGTGAGGGAAGAAAAAAAAGCCTGAAAAAACCCGATTCTCTTATCAAGCTGCCAAATTGGATTACCTACGTGCATTGTTTAAGCTTGGATAACATTTATTTAGTGGGATCTATCTACAATTTTCCACTTAAACCAGTGTCTGAGGCCAAGAAGCTAAACTTTTATAAACGTCACATTCTGTTAGGGCTATCACCATTGTATGGCTATATGTATGGGATCTTTATCGCGATGTCTGCAACATTCTGAAGGTGAACTTATTGCCCCAATTTAAAGTCAGAAATAGCTAGTTATGTGTTACATCACAAAGTAGTTGCCAGTCTGATTGCAACTTTCCGAGCAGACGCCATTACACTGTGTGCCAAGTACATCTCTGCCTGAAACGTAGTATTTGATATGAATGTCTAGAGAGTGAATTCAGCTGAACGTTGCACACAGCCACATCAACTATTTGTGGAACAGAATATTCATTTATTTGAATTCGTGGCATTCAAGAATAGTCATTTGATGGAGGTAAAAGGAGAGCCTAGAGTAAACCACCGACCTTTGGCAAGTGACTAGGCATGCACTGTACGACGCACTGATTTTTGGAACACCGCCTATAACAGGCCATGTGGACACTGTGGAATGCTTATTTCGACGAAGACTCGGGAAAACAGTGGAATAAACTAATTATGCATAACTACAGGGTATGACGTAAATGATATGAAGATTTTCGATCATTTTTGAATCTTGGCTTTAAGACAGCCATTTCACATTTCGGGCGACGAGAATGAAGAACGTAAAAATTCTGCTGATTATTTGATTGATGGTTTACACTTTACATAAATCATGAATATTTTCTCTTACGACGTCAGTTCATATGACTGGAGAAAACCTTGTAAAAGTGACTGTATATTATATGGTAACTTCATTCAGTAGCTGTGTGCTGTGTCTGTGATAACCTTGGTGAAATATCAAGCTTTAAACCATGTCTTTTGGTATTGAGAAGTAACATATTTTACCATACACTTGACTCTATTATAAAAGGTTGTCTGGCCTGTCTTAATTTCGAGTTGCTCAATACAGCAGACAGTCGTCATAAACTCAGATTTTTGGAAACGCTTTTAGCAATTCTGTCTCAAATTCTGTCGACCAGTCTAAAGGTTAAGGTAAACTCTGTAACAGAACAGGAACTGAACATGTTGTCTAACATGTATAGAACAGGCCGCGTGGACTAAGTTGCATACAGGATATCAACAGTAATGCAAATATATGCATATCAAGCGACAGCTGTGAATTAATAGTCGATTATTGTGAACAGGAGAGAGCTGGCAGTCAAACGGTTTAGCACCATCCATGCATTTTAATGGGGACAAATCTGAGCCCACGACGCCCAGTGAGCCGACAGAGGGCGCTACCGATCCGTTCCAGAACCGACCGCCGACCAATGTCCTTTTCAGGAGGTCGAGACTCCATTAGTGTTTCTCTTTTGTCGCCATATTGCAAGTGTAAAACGCGTTATTTAGATGAACGTTATAATGGTGTTTGTGACAGTGTATTAGGTGTAAAACATAGTACATATACTTCTTTTGTTTTGTATTCATATCAGATTGGTGTTCAGGCAAAAGCATGGTGTCACATTTAATACCCATTTGAACAAACTGGGACCTAGGATCACCTTGGAGGGATACCTTGTTTGAGTCCACCATATTGCATAGGTAAAACGCTACGTTTAATATTCGGACGCAAGCGACCAGTTGTTCCAAAGTGTACTAGTTGTGAAACCTGATATTAACATTATTAATATTATTATTTTGTTTGATATTCGGAACAGGCTGGTAATAATACAGAAGATGTTACCTTTTTTACATTTTTGAAGAAGGGAATGACAAATGAAAAGGAAAGCCCATATAAATCAAAATCTTCAAACAGAAAAATGTTATTTTATTTATCGTACAGATGACATAATGCCCTTTAAATGTATAATTAAAGTTAACACTTTTATTTCATCAAACTGTTCTCTTGCTCGTACAGTAGTACTTGTGATCCAGACAATATGACTACAATGTCTCTTGTCGAGAAATCTTGAGAGAAAGCACTGTGACAGAACTAGATATATGATGACATACCGATCTGTAAATGTGACATGACGATGGTAGATAAGCACATAATACTCACACACATTCTCATTTTGTTGAAACGCTTTCGGCCAGTTATGAAGTCCACTGAACGGAAAATTGATGAATCAGAAAGTATATGTTCCATATACGAATTCAACATGATCGAAATTCCAAACTTTGATCTTAATATGTGGAATTAAGTTTGCAAACGGTGAGCTGTTTCTCCTTTGTCACTCAGAAGATATGTTTGCATGTTTTAGTTTTTAAAAAATCCACACTTGTTTGACTATGTTTTGGAAAAAGTGGCCTCACACCGCGCCGAAGGAATTGTCTGGAATTAGCGCGATCTGAGAGGAGGGATTTGTCGCGTTTTTACGGTAAGGCGAGACACCTTGGCCTGTGAGGTAAATCCCTGGGAGGAGATAAATGCTGAACTGAAATCCCCAAAACTGATTGGAAAATAGGCTCATGGCTTATACTTCCTCTCAGTAACACATCAGCCCGCGGGCAGACAGCGGGAGATGACTTACGTTGACTTAATCCCACTGCAGTCGCGTCCAGCATTCAAAGATAAACTCAACACGCCAGAAAGATGGAGTAGGAAGACCTAGCGCCGACCATTACAGGCCACTGTACAAGGACAGAGCTCCCACTTTACGATACAGATTAGTAGCGAAAACTTCTGTCAGTAATTACGGACTAATCCGAATCTGTCCTTAACTCCGTAAATGTAAAGGATCAGCCCGAAGTGTGTTGTAGAACAAGGCACGGACAACTGGTGTTAGGGCTTCGTCCAGACAACTGGATAATCGGGCTAATTAGGAAAGACGAAAACTAATTAGCCTTTGTCCTTGTAAGGTGAAGGAAGCGTGTGGTAATCAGCTGGAGAAAGTCCACAGGGAACGCTTCCGGCGAAGAGGATGAATGTCGATAATAAAATAACGTTGATGCTGGATATAAATGTTCTGTACACAGAATACATAAAGGAGGAGAAATATCAGGGTTTTTGTTTCAGTGTATAGGTTCCGATTTACCCAGTAGCAATCATTATCTCTACTGAATCATTCTGAAAGTCTATGCTGTATATGACTAATTTATTTGAAGGTTGCTTTTAACACCATACGTTATGTCATACACTGTTTATCACAGAAAACCACTCGCATTTTTATCTATGAAAGACCACTTTTCTTCCACCAATATGGTATACATATCTCTACGTCACATGTTTGGAAGTTCGTCAGTAACTTGCAAAAGGTCGGGGTTTTTCCCCGGGCACGTTGGTATCCTCCACCCATGTATAATGTGCAAAATTCTTGAGTATGGCTTTAAGTAACAATCAAATAAATAAATAGATAAATTTCGACAGAGAAGACGGCCTTGTAAAATTAGCATTTGTACGAATTCCCCAGTAGCAATTCTTGTGCCAATTCCATTATGTCTAAAGTTATTATTGCTAGTATTTCAACCAAGAACTTCGACCTTGAAAAAGTATATTGCGTGTGTTGATTTTGAATACATGATTACTTGTACAAATCACCATGGATTAAAATATTGAATCCATTGCCTTGAGTGACAAAGTGAAAATGGATCCAAAGCTCAATCTTGTGAAAGAAGGTCTACACTTCCTCCGGTACCGGTAAAATTCCGATTGCTTAGAAAGTCGCCTTGGGACATTCCGTAAGTCGTAATTGGCTCGACGTGGTTAAACTTTTGGAAGTGACCCACGCTGTATTTATCCCCGGGCTTATCCATATTTCAGATTCTATTATTTAATAATTCTCCAATACATGATTTGTGTTTTCCCATTGGAACAAAATTGGCTGAGCCTTAAGGCTGCCCTTTGTCCAGATGAAAGCCTATGGGGTTGTTCCTGATTGTTCCTCACTTGATACTGGATCAACTTTAGGCTATGATGATTAGAGCTACATGTTGTTCTAATGCCTTGTCGCTCTGTTATATACACATAACCAACCTCGGATCTCGTTACAGAATGCGCGACTTCTGTCTCTGATCTAAACTTCTCGATTTCTTTCACTTTCTGCTTCTGATATATTTATATTTTTGGACGCCTCCTTCTACGAAGCTGCTGATGGTCGTGAGTTTTCCCCTGGCTCTGCCCGGTTTCCTCCCACCATAATGCTGGCCGCCGTCGTGAAAGTCAAATATTGTTGAGTACGGCGTAAAACACCAATCAAATAAATAAATAAATAAATAAAATCCCTCTACGAAACTGTTTTTGCTTTACGAGTATTTAATCTTATTTTCCGTACCATTTGAAGGCTTAAACATTTTATCGTGATTGTACGTGAAAGAACTTCAGATCTTATCTATTGTGTCTGGCAGGTTGAGAATATTGAAGTCCAGTGACTAGGATACACGAAGGTTTTGTTTACTCTCACCTTCGGACAGGGAATTTCCAGTTTCTCGTGAATCCACCACTGTAAAAGTTCTTGGGTACGCAAGTGGAGGGTTACAGGGGCAGTTCGTGTGGTCTTACATATCGTTTGTTGGAGACCCAAGACATAGGGCTCGATGAGCGGGTGCAAATCTGCGGGTCACAGAAGCAGTCACGCTGCTTTCTTACTCGTTTGATTTCGTGCTGGCACGGACGGCCGCCATATATACGTGATATACTCTTTAGTGAGACTTGTAACATCAATTATCTATCAGCTGATTGATTCAATCACCAAAATCAACCAAATGTCACTTGATCTCCCCAAATTAGTGTTTGATTCTTGACTGTATTCGTATTTACTTTTTGAATTTCGACAATTATTGGGCTCTCCTTTGGAAGACAATACAAAGCGCTTCATTATGAATTGAATTTATTTATCACTTCAATTAATTTCTGTTCATCATATTACATGTGTGTGTTACATTTTCCTTTGTCCCCCGGGCTCTGCCCATTTCCCTCCCGCCATGATGCTGTTCGCCGTGATATAAGCGAAATAATCTTGAGTATGGCCTGAAACACCAATCGAATAAGTAAATAAATAAATAAATAAATACATACATATATTCCTTTGAGAACTGATATTTTGGATTGTTTTCAAAATGTGACTTAATTTTATCGGCTGGAAATGTCCTTTCATGCTTTACGAATGGTATAAGACTGTCTGACATAACGTTTAGATTACACAGTATACTTATATTTTTCTCCAGTGTAATTAATATCCAATTATTGTGTCCTTAAAATTTCATCTAACGTTACCTCTCCGATGCATAACAGGCCTCTCCTATCGCTAGATAACACAATACTGTTTGCCACATCCTAAAGATATTTTTTGTCACCCTTTGTGCATGTGGCGCCCTGTGGATTAGCATTATTAACATGACTGTGGGTCCTACTCCTCCCATGTTATTGGATGAGTAAGCCGAGATGTGACTGTGTCAGAACAGGAAAAAAAAATGAATTCCCGGAGGTAGCTGTGTTCATCGAGGCGGAACGGTTCAATTTGTAGAGGAGACAAGCACGAGTTAGGTATCGATCGGACAACTTAACCCGGGTTACCCTTTACAGACAGGGTCAGTTGTAAATCTGGACCCGAACTTTCCCCTCAGCTACACACAAGCTATAACAGAGTAACCCACTGGGGCCTAAACGACTATTTTCAAAAACGTTGAGAACACAGCATCTGATCCGTGTTCCGACAAAAATTTGATTTCGCAGGGCAAGTTAATGTATTTAGCGAACCCTTGTCGTTACAAGAATCACATCGTCCACCCCATAATTTAGTCCGATCTCCGCTTTTTATGAAGTTATGAACCACAAATTCTAAGTTATTGTTTTATATTAACTACAGTTAGACGGAACATTGAACGTGATTTTGTTCAGTGTTTTCACGTTTTATTCAGCAATAATGACCAGCCATGGTTATTTGAGTATGATTAGGTTTGCAAATTTTTCGCAATGTGAATATTTATGATGTGTCTTTCAATACTCGTTAAGACCAAAAATTTCCCTTATCGTGATTGTGTTCCTCATGTAAAACTTGGCTAGTTGACCTTTCGAGGTCATAATCAAATTTTTTTCTCAACAATATTATGTTTTACGTTTGTGTTATAACTGTACACATGCCACAAGAGAAAAAAAAGGAAACGCAATCAGGTTTATAGCTGGACATTGCTTCATGGCAATTTTCCTTTTCATTGTTCGAACTTTTCTTTACAAAACAACATGGCAAACTAGCTTTTTCCTTGGCTATTTCTACCATATTTCTGTCTGACAGCCGTTGCAATTCGTTGAGGATAGCGTTTGTTATTTATACATCGATAAATATAGCGCCGTTTTATGCACCGTTACTCGTGTCTAGATCCCTGGAACACCTCGATGAAAGTGATGAAGACGACAGTGCTGATGGTTTACTGCTTATACATCCGAAATATGCGGCAATCAGGATCCGAATGTTTAACAACGTTTCTGTTTGCAATCTTTGCCCAACTTAATGTTCTTATGTTCGTCACTTTGTCTGACCAGAATTCTGTTGTTATTGATATATTCCCCAAAATGTTGCAGTCTTCAGCCGGTTACAGTTAATAACATGGAGCGTCATGCCCATCTGACAACTTACTATGTTTCATGCTGGCAGGGATCTTGTTCATTTACAACCCGGCAGCGATATTGTTTCCTCGACTTGAGCGCCTTTGTTGGTGACACGAAATGTATCCATTTACAGGAGATAAATAGGCCCAATCAGTAGCTATTTGAAACAAAAGCCACTTTTGACGTTACAGCCCAGCCTTCTTCACAATTCCTTCGCTCTCTATGACTCTATTGTTACAACGTCTTTATTGACGTTTGGCGCTGACTGTAAAGTTAAAATACCTTATAGTTCCGTGACCTCCTGATATTAACTTATCCTCACAGCAATTTGCACCTGTCTATATTTCCTGGGCCATGGTTTTCCTGCATAGTTTCGCTAACACCATCGTGATAATGACTTACCCAGACTCACAAACAACATCCAATGATTGTCTATAATGCACCCAAGATCTATGGGGCATCTCTGGTTACCCTTTGTGTCATCTGTTGCTCTTACAGCCAGCGCTCGTCCAAAGAGGACATAAATTAAGTTAATTAAGGTGGATATCAGGTGCACGACATCAAACACGACCTCTGCATGCTCAAGTCCCCACCCCTCCTGTCTTTTGCATCACAAAGTGGAGCCAGCCTTTGGAAGCATTCGTCGATAACATTATTTATCGATTGCATGGTTTGCTGATTGCATGATCAGTAAAATTGTGGTTTAGTAAAAAAAATGTTTGTCATCAAATAATAATAATAATGTTAATGATAATGCTGGTGGTGGGGGTTATGATGATAGTAATAATAAATGAAGGAATCAGTTGGCAAAGCAATTTGGGCCCTGAAGTCGTGTCTCAAAATTTAAAGACATAGCACTAGCATCAGTTTGTATTAGCCTATCGCAGAAAATAAAGGAATGAAGAAATGCATCAACAAAATCGGCGTGATTAGCCCATGGCTTCAGTCTCTTTACAATTAACCTTTGTAAAACATTCATGAAAAAATGAAGCCTCCAAAGTCATGCCAATTATGCATTGAATCGGATTGTCTTCATATGAATTCTATAAAACAGGATTGTTTTTTTTTTTGGTGCAGGGAAATGTTCAATGTCATGCTAAATCAAGGCAAATTCAAAAATCATGCCTATGACTTTTGACAAAATAATATATTCTGAGTGTCAAGTATTCATAACCTCGCTGCTGAAGTGGACAAGTTTTATGATTCCATAATCCTTACATGCTATCACAGTTAAGATTGCAGTCTTAAGTCAAGAAAGAAAAGAGCTTAAAAAGTCCTGCGTAAATGGAATTTCGGGTTCCAGTGACATGTTTGCATGGGTGAGTGAGAAAATCAAATTTTGTAGCATTATCGGTAACGTTTAAGTAGGGGGTAGTTAGAGTACAATGTGGTTGCCAACGCACTGGGAGTAAATTTCCATATGTTCTCATATCACACATCGATCCGACTGTAATGGAGCGGGTAAAGTTTTTGTAGCAATCTTGGTAAATTAGCATTAATGTGTTTCATATCTCGAACAGCAGGCAAGGAAATCTCTTTAATGGCATCGCATTTAAACATCAGTGGAATTATTATAGGTCGAAGATCAAGTTATAAATCGGTAGTCGGCCTATGCCGATTGCTCAACCCTCAATAACCTGATTGCCTTTATCGGTTTATTGTCCTCTCCTTCGACCGTATTTTCTTGGCAATTAAAGAAAATTATACAGCATTTTGGCCGGGGAAGAGAAGAAATAAGCTGTAACTAAAGAAGAAAACAGGGCTGTTGCAGTACACAGGATAATTTTGATTGACTCTATTATAGGAAATAGAGCCGTGATGTCCTCATCTGATATTAGCAGCATTTTTCGCATTTGCCCGAGCGTGGAGAAATGACATGATTCAGGGGTTAGAGGGTAAGGACAAATGACACGCGTTATGCAAACCAAAAAAAATCTGTAACGACGCACCTCATTGGCTGCAAATGCCATAAACACTTTCTGATGAAATGAATTTGGACATCGGATGATTAAAGATAACGCAAGTGGGTCAAAAGCGCAAAGCTCCCATTGCAACAATCGTTCTTTCATATTCGAAACACTAACAATCGGGACGAGCAAGACTTAGAGAAGGTTTAAGAGCAATCTTGGCGAATTGTCTGTTCCCGCCCATTGTTAGGCTTAGAAAGACGGCGCGAATCCCCATAATACGCTTGCAACTTCCGGTATGGGAATGTTGATAGAGGTTACCGTTTCAAAGGAATCCAATTGTCTTGGAATTGCAGGGTATTGGTTTCTCTCACGACGGAGGGCGGCCCAGACTTGACGTGTAAGCTATTGTTTACGGCCCTGCCATGTAAGAGAAAATAAACATGCTTCTGAAGCAGTTGGTAATTGTCTAGCGAACGCCACTAAATAGGCAGGGGGAAGATAGCGAGGCGGAGGAGGCGCACGGCAGAATCAGTGTATTGACTCTTACAAGGGGGCAGGTGCCTTCCCGGTACCGTCAATTAATCCAGCTGTGTCGAGCACAGTGGCCGACTAGCTGACGGAGTGGCTCCGCTCTGGATAGAGAGACTGAGGGAGACTCGATGGTAACCGGTAGCCAAGCTGCAGTGTGTCAGGCTAAGGACAGTACCGAGATGACAAACCCCTGCTGATGATGTCATTGTCAAAGCCGTGCTGGACTTGTGAAACACCCACTCGCTTTTTTCAAAACGTCCATGACTGACTGTAGCTAGCCTGTATATGGGATTCACTACACCTGTTTTCTAACGGTAAAACCCGTCTCGTTGGCCCCCGTCCGTACAAACTAGGATGTCTGACTCAGATTGGCACATCACCAAAACTAAGATCTTTTGTTGATTGGTGAGAGCTCTGAAATTTTTTCATCCCTTCGACACTGTGAAACCATAAATCAAAGACGGAGGATTTCTTCTGCACTCCGACGGCCGGCGGATGTTTATGCTCGAAACATTCGTCAGATTCAAATAAATGATCTCTTTGTATGGTCCTGCCTACCAGCCCTAGGGTTGTCGTCTCTGACGTTATGGAAAAGTGGCAGCCCCGACGTAGAGATAAATCACAACAAAAGGAAACTTTCCGATCGCTCTGTGATGCCGTTCCAATGGAGTCTGTTAACGATGCGAAGAGTTGTGCTAAGGGAAGGTACGAGCCTGTGAACACGAATATCACGGCGGTGAGGAGTTGCTCACCTCTTATTAGCAAGGCGGTTAGGTCTGGGCTCTCACTTACCGAGGAGCCTGGGAGAGGCAAAGGATTAGCGATAACCGAGGATAATTACGAGCTGGCGGAGCTAACGGCTCCTGGGTCCCCACGGAGGACGACCCGGGGCAGGGAGCACGACTACACGTCCGTGCGTTCCGCGAGTATGGTGGACAGGAGCAATCTGAAGTTGACGAACTCTTCCGAAGTGCTGTATACGCTTCGTAAGCAGGAGGCCGAAGTGGCCAACCTCATGCACAAACTGAAAGGTAGCAGAGAAGAAGAAAGGGAACATTCTTACGAAGTCGTCAAAGGCAAAGGTCAAACTCGCTTCCTGGTTAACCTGGCTGTCGGCCTGGAAGAGTTCGGTATGCTCAACCTTCTTGTCCTCATTGGGATGCGGGCCGGCAAACCCAAACGGTAAGCATGCGTATACCGCCTCGTGATTGGTTCGTTTCGTAGCACCTAGAAACTGGTGCTCCTTAAACGCCCAACCTACTACTTAAATCCACAAATTGGTTAAAACGAGGCTTTGACTCATTTGCAGACAAACTGATTTTCATACAGTTTGTACATATTATCCAATATCCTTCTCGTCTGTTTCTATTGTAGTTTTTTGTTGTCGAGTGTACTGGGCCACGCTGCACTAAATAATATACATGTATTATGATAAAAGTTATATCTGCTCTGGTGTTATATATTTTTTTCTTACGGTGGCATTTTATATATTATAAGACATATCGTACTAGTCAAGACTATAGATTCAAATTAAAAGACTACAGCATACAGACTAGAACTACAACTGCAACTAGAGCACTGATTACAGTTAAAGTTAGCAAATGATCACACGATCACACGTGAAACCCGGTCTCTTTTTGATGTACCTTAGGGTTTTATTCTATCTGCTTATGCAACTTCCTAAACAGTGGCTACTTACGCTCAGTCACACAATCTCTTACACAATTAGGTTATAATGCAGCGATATTAACTGCAATTTATTAGACGTCATTGGTTTAGTATTATTTTAAATACTCTACTTTCATCTGGTAAAATAAAAATCAAAGGAAAACAAATGTAAAGGGACCAGGCCATGGAGATGATTAACCAAGAATACATGAATTGTAGTGACATTTTATTATATATTTTCTTTTATTTTTGTTTTGCGAAAAACGTTTCTCATGCAGTGTTTGTTGATTTGAAATCAGGCGTTAGTATACATTATCCTAATGTCTCCCAGAAGGTTTGCCTCATTTTGGATCAATAAGATAATTTGTAACAACAGAGATCATATCTCTGTCGTAATTGACAGTAACCAAGTAGCTATGCGTTTGAACCGTAGAAATAGGTCATAGGTCACATGTGGTGGTCAATTAACTTGGAATGTAATTTGCCACGCTGTTAATATGCTGGCCTGATACTGGGACGTTGGAACTGTTTGAAGCGGGTTAAATGCACGGGTATTGTGGCATACCACTCATATGAACTCAGTGGTTAAGAGCATGTAAGTCCATTAGTAATCAAACTATTACAACGGTCTGCCGCGATGAAAATAAAAAACTTACCACCAATAAAGATTAGTTGTCATTTAATATATTTAATGAATACAGTTGATGATATTATAGAGGATGTTACTTGAGGGTTGTTGTGTATTAAAATGCAAAATTATCACATCAAGGATCACGATGATCTTTATCTAAGTGCATTGCTATCAAATAGCTGAAGTCATAAGTTTTTAAACCATACAGCAATTTCCTTTACAGTTCTAAACACAACTTCATAATATAGACTTGTATAAATTTGGACAGATGTTGTCTTGCATTACATATGGTACTTCTGCAGTTACAATACAAGCGTCTAAGTGCGCCACTAAACTTCCTATCGTGCACCACGGACTAGAGTTTTACTAGCAATTCGTATTGAAGTAGACAACGTGAAAGTACATTTAAAGAAATGTAGGTTTTCGACAAACTGTAAGCCTGTCATAAACCAGAAACCCATTCAGTAATATTCAGTACCGAATAGACCTAATGTCTGACGTAGTGTGTTTGTGTGCAAGTGCTCTATACTGACTTCTTTTAGCATTTTCTTATTTCCCAGAACAAAACGTGTGACTTCAGGTCTAAAATGTTTTTATTCTACTGAAAGCATTGTAGTTCGTGTGTCTGTGGTGTAATAAATCTACAAAATAAAATCTGAAGAAAAAATGTGTCAGTATGTTTTGCTTTTGGAGGTCTGTCAAATCTTCAGTTTTGATCTCAAATCACATCAAATAACACATTGTTTGATTTAAAAAAACATTCAAGGTTTAGGAGAATTAGAGTTTCTTGAAATTGAAGATATGCAAAGTCGTTAGATTCACCCTACACAAAGTCTGCGGTGCATTTTCATGCATAGTTTACGGACAAATGAAGGTTCTATTGAAGACGTAATAATTAGGATACACTATCATGAAGAAATAAATTACCTCTCGACTAAATTTTTGTCTGAAAAATTTAACCAATTTAACCTAACTTTTTAGAATTGAGGTTGTTCTTGGTAACTAAGTCATAAATCATAAATCATTACTCGGTTCGAATGCTTCTTTTTGGCCGTTTCAAAGTCGAAATGTTGCGGGCATTCATTCACGTGTAACAAAAATATTTGTTTATGTCAGAAAAGTAGATACAACCAGTTGCAATGGTATCTACTGAATATTGCCATGTTTGTGCTAAAATTTAAGTGTCAAAGAAATCTGGCAGTGTACTTGCGAACGGTAGATGAAGGGAAGAGCAAATTACGGAGTGTGCAGCATCGGGAAGATCATTATATGGCTCGCTGGGAAATTAGTTTCGATTTTGTAATTAAGAGGAATTGAGGTGTGTTCATTACGGTCATTATTCTCAACAGGAAGTGCATGTCAGTAGCCAGATATTTGTGCGGGCTAAACAAACCCTTGCTCCAAAGGTGTATGTGTCCATACCTGTTTTTGATCTGTCATTCAACATTATGATAAACAGTGTATCCGAATAGGTATTTTATAAATTTGATTTCCTCACTTATGGTGGCACACTTATGGTGGCACACTTATTCTTTAAGATACTTAAAGTATTTTTGTAATTTGCAAATATTTTATCACCCTCACTGCAAGCGATTGTGTTTCCAACGAATTCCAAGTGTAACCTGATAATTGAAACTATACTGATATGCTTGTAAATATTAATCAGTTCCGTGGAAAAGCTCCAATGATCTTTATGTATGGATTAACTTTAAACTTTTTCACAATATTAAAAAAAATTTCAATACAATAAATTTGAAAGAAAATGAGTAAATATTTACTATATTAAAAATAGTGTATGGCTTACTTTATGATTCTGCATGCATCAGGGTTTGAATTTCCCAGCCTGTTAATTGCTATATCCTCTGGTATAATATCAATGTAACTATTTATGGGATTCAAAGGCAAAACTCTGTCAATCTTAGATCGCATTGTGTGATTGTGGGGTCTGTCAAGAGTGGATTGCATATGCAGGTCATTGTCAACAGTTCAGCATATTGGCAAAGCAATTCGTCTGGCGATCGGCGTGTGCTGCGAGACATCTTATAAATACAAAATTGAAAAGAGATGAACACATGCGACAGTAAGAATAATACAAAAACCTGGTGGCTGTTATAGGACATTGTTGTTCATGGTTTGTACTTATCCCCATTGTTGACAAATCTGAACCAGGTGTCAGTAAAGTGAGCCATTGTCGGATGTGTCGAGTACGGTGGTTGTAAGGCACAGGACAATGGAAAGGTTTACAGTTTTATGTAGATGGTAAAATCTCTCAGAATGAATGAAGTGGGCTATTGACTGAACGCTGTATCTCATGCAACATGTTTTCCCCGTCATTCTTTTCAAGCTTGTTTTCTTTGAATATTTTGTTATTTCATGCTGCATATACTTAACCCCTATTTTTGATGCTTTCATGTTTCATGCATTTAGATAAATTTACGTTCTCGATTTTAAATGCAGTATAATGATTTGGGGACCCTGTTCTTGTGTCTTATTTATGTAAACAGTGATCGTATTTAATGCGGTCGCTGTGAGTTCAAGTCCAGCTTATTGCTGGCTTCCTCTCCGTCCCTACGTGGGAAGGCCTGCAGCAACCTGCGGATGGACGTGGGTTTCCCCCGGGCTCTGCCCGGTTTCCACCCACCATAATGCTGGCCGTCGTCGTATAAGTGAAGTATTCTTGAGTACGGCGTAAAACACCAATCAAATAGATAAATAAATAAACAAATGAGTAACATAATATTTATCAATTTGGAAAAATCTATTTTATACGATTAACAACTCACGTCATCGGCCTGATAAACCAGTTTACTTAAGACCCTCATGTTAAGGGTTTCTGTCAGTCAGAGTCCATTACGTCAACTGAACGGCTGTTGATTTACGACTTTACAGGCAAACATTCACAATATTACCAGTTCTTGTGACATGATTTACTTAGGCCATACGTGTCTCTGACGGTGGAGAAAAATGGGTTGTCAAATATGACATTTTGTTTGTCGGACACAAAGTGTCCACGTATAGGTAATCTGTAAAATCAACTCGTTCCATCAAATGTCGATTGCACCAGGATGGAATTCCTTATTTTGCCATGACAAATGTTAGAGTTTATACCCAAAATAAATACGCCTTACACGAACCTGATTTTAGCCATGATAGATCGTTGTTGGATCGACGTAGCCACTTACGTTGAAAGTAAACTCTGCCACTTTTTTCTCCATTCCCAGCTGAACATAGCGTCCATTTTTATAGTGCTGCACCGACGTGCGGATCTATAAAGCAAATACAAAGGTCTATAAGCTTAAAGCTATGTATACAAAACCTCATTTGGTGCACCATACACACTGGCCATGGGTTTCCATAGGATGCGTCAACTATCGAATCTGACTGGGAAAACATATGGCTTTGTTTTAGTGGCTAGTATATTAGAATTCTTAGGTATTTTTAAGTAAGATATGCTAGTTAATATGAAAACGCTTTATAATATGTTTCAAATTTTGTTAAGCTGACATTCTCCAGCAGCTTTTTAGCAGGTATGTCAGAAGTAGATAACGGAAATAATTTGTACACTGTATATCATTTTATTATAATGAATGTGGGTTCGAATGGCAGTAAAAACCCAGTGGTCGTGGAATGATTACCCGTGCATAATAATTATACAAGAACAATGTTCTTAGTGCTCAAGCCTAGACGATTTTCTGAAACAAATTCTAGTTTATGAGAAGCTTTTGCCCAGAGATTTCGGTTTACGCTGGATATAGAAAACTGCTGTTTCCTTCGATATTGTTTACTTTAGATATTAAATTAATATCAACGTTGATATGTAGGTACACTCTTTGTCTTATCCCTAGATTATTACATTGTACAGCTTATACAATACCTTGTATAAGGGCTAAATATTCCAGTTTTTAATTGGCTACATATCACATAGGCATTCTCTTAAGACACCAACGTTGATATGTAGGTACACTCTTTGTCTTAACCCTAGATATACCTTGTATAAGGGCTAAATGTCCCAGTTTTTTAACTGGCTACATATTCCATAGGCATTCTCTTAAGACACTATGCTCTCACATTTCATTTTGTGATGTATAGATTAGCTCGATTTGTTTGATTTTGTTTAATTGGTGTTTACGCCCTACTCAAGAATATTCACTTATACAATGGCGGCCTGCATTATGGTGGGAGGAAACCGGGCAGAAACCGGGGAAAACCCACGACCATCCCACGTACGGCCGGAGAGGAAGCCAGCATGAGCTGGATTTGAACTCACAGCGACCGCATTGGTGAGAGGATGCTGGGTCATTGAGCCGCGCTGGCGTGCTAACCGCCTGGGCCACGGAGGCCCCGATTAGCTTTGTTTGACGTAATATTTTCATATGCACCATCATTGTGAACTATGTTGAGAAATGCGAAAGAGAAAAAGGTTATGTAAATGCATATAGTGTCACCGCTATGGATATATGTAAACAAGCTATAAATTAAAATGCGTTTGGTCAAATATTACCGAAGGCGTGGGATTTTAACTTCATGCACGAGGATGGGTTTGTCACCAGTCTGTGTCATTAATGACGGCTAACACATCAGCAGTTTGCTTTTTGATCTTACACGAAACATTAAGTCTCATTCAATGCAAACCCTCTGCTGGATGAATATGTAAGGAATACCCATGGCATTGATGCAATAGAGACCGGAAAAAATGCTCGTCTGTATTCTTTTCGATCGCATGTTTTTTAATCCTGAATATATACGTGCCATTTTTTTTCTCTCTAAACACATCATGTCACAGCTGTGTGCAGTGCTTTGACGGCGGCTGTTTCAGCATTCCATTATCGGTAGGTATCGGGCTAAAAGCTTGCTTTGGTTTATATTTGTGTAACAAATGTCCTGACGTGGCTCGCGCGCGGTGTCTGCCGCGGGTCCCTCGATGGCCCGAATGATAATGTCTGGACAAACTCAATTGGTTGTTGAACAAGGCGAGAGTATATGTACACACATTACAGGACTGTATGAATCTGGTATCTGTTCATCTCACCCCGGACGGCACTTAGACCTGTATCTTTGTGTAAATATACCAGCGTCTCACAAACCATCGACCCGGCGGTGGCCGTTCCGTAGCCATGCTTAGATAAATTGCGGCCCTGAAGCAATTACAACTAGGCGGAAATTAGCTCGACTATAAACCCTGTGCTCTCACTGACAAACCATCAAACAGAGATGAAAAACGGGCAATATTTTTGAAATAAGCTCTGGGCGGGTAATTTCCGGTGCAGGCCATCTAGCCTGAACACAACGTGTCGAGGACCAACATATACAGGAGACAATGTCCTCATTACAACACAATGTTGTCAAATTTTGTTCCTGGCGAGTGAAGTGCCCGCGTGAAGATTCGTGTTGCCATGACAACTGCTAACATATTGCGACATCCAAGTAGTGTTGGTCTGGGTTCAAGTACAACGATGTAAAGGGCGTTGGAAACTCTTTTGTTGTCAAGAGGAAAATTGCTTCCTTTGAGATGTTTGGAGGACACCATAGCACCTCCGGTTTATCCCGGTACAGACTGTCCCAGAACTTGCTGTAAATCCCGATACAGACTGTCCCAGAACCTACTGTAAATCCCGATACAGACTGTCCCAGAACCTACTGTAAATCCCGGTACAGACTGTCCCAGAACTTGCTATAAATCCCGGTACAGACTGTCCCAGAACTTGCTGTAAATCTCTCCAGGGACTGTCCCAGAACTTGCTGTAAATCTCGGCAGGGACTGTCCCAGAACTTGCTGTAAATCCCGGTACAGATTATCCCAGAACCTGCTGTAAATCCCGGTACAGACTGTCCCAGAACTTGCTGTAAATCCCGGTACAGATTATCCCAGAACTTGCTGTAAATCCCGGCAGGGACTGTCCCAGAACCTACTGTAAATCCCGGTACAGACTGCCCCAGAACCTACTGTAAATCCCGGTACAAACTGTCCCAGAACTTGCTGTAAATCCCGGTACAGATAGTCCTAGAACGTGCTGTAAATCTCGGTACAGACTGTCCAAGAACCTCCTGTAAATCCCGATACAGACTGTCTCAGAACCTTCTGTAAATCCCGGTACAGACTGTCCCAGAACCTTTTGTAAATTCTGATACAGACTTTTCTGTAAAAACCTGTACAAAAAATTGCGTCCCTTAACATATTTGGTTACCATGGCACCTCAGGCCGGTAGATACCTGCCTCTGGTAAATCCGGCGAGGACTTGTCCATGTCGCTTGTCCAGTTTGTATGAAAGAACATTATTCGGATGCTTTTCCACTTACAGATTACAGTTTTCTTCATTTCACAAATGTGAAGAAATTTATGGGTAAAAACATGAATCTAGTCCATTGCATGACGAAAACTAAAAACTCGTTCATTAGGAACACATGGATGGGATCATCAGGTGATTCAGTCCTCCATGAATCGTTCAGAAAAAAACTATCAATACAAACACCTCCAGTGCAAACATCTCCAATACAAACATCTCTAATTCAAACTAATTCACTTAACGTTTGTGATCTATGTTTGTACATATCGACATCTGATCTAATAGACACATTTCAAGCAAACATTGGGCATTAATGCAACTTTGTTGTCCTTATTTGTTTGTCCAGCTTCCTCACGCGAGATTTGACTCAGATTTGGACAATCTAAGGCGTGGAAGTACTTCTGCGGAGATGACACATAGATGGGTAATGTGGCACGTTGATGGTTTGATATTGGGAAACAGACACACAGGCTTTATTGCTACTCATCATGGCATATAGATGGATTGAAACGTGTATATAAATACATGAACACATGCTATAGTGCCACTTATCATTGTGTACAATAAGGCACGAAGATGGTTTAATATGTGTAAATATGCACACAGGATTCAGTGCCATTTATCATTGTAGGCAATATGGCAAGTACATGAGGATTGTTTAATATGTGTAAATATGCACGCAGGCTGCAGTGCCACTTATCGTTGTAGGTATTGTGGCACATAGATGGTTTAATATGTGTAATATGTGCAGACTGGCTTAAGTGCCACTTGTCAGTGTGGGCAATATGACACATAGATAGATTAAGATGTGTAAATATACACACAGGCTTTGGTTCCACTGATGAGTGTGGGCGGTATGACACATAAATAGTTTAATATGTGTAAATATACACACAGGCTTTAGTGCCACTTATCAGTGTGGGCAATATGACACATAGATAGATTAAGATGTGTAAATATACACACAGGCTTTGGTGCCACTGATGAGTGTGGGCGGTATGACACATAAATAGTTTAATATGTGTAAATATACACACAGGCTTTAGTACCACTTATCAGTGTGGGCAATATGACACATAGATAGATTAAGATGTGTAAATATACACACAGGCTTTGGTGCCACTGATGAGCGTGGGCGGTATGACACATAAATAGTTCAATATGTGTAAATATACACACACGCTTTAGTGCCACTTATCAGTGTGGGTAATATGACTCATAGATAGATTAAGATGTGTAAATATACACACAGGCTTTGGTGCCACTGATGAGCGTGGGCGGTATGACACATAAATAGTTCAATATGTGTAAATATGCACACAGGCTTTGGTGCCACTGATGAGCGTGGGCAATATGACACATAGATAGATTAAGATGTGTAAATATACACACAGGCTTTGGTGCCACTGATGAGCGTGGGCGGTATGACACATAAATAGTTCAATATGTGTAAATATACACACACAGGCTTTAGTGCCACTTATCAGTGTGGGCAATATGACACATAGATAGATTAAGATGTGTAAATATAAACAGAGGCTTTGGTGCCACTGATGAGCGTGGGCGGTATGACACATCAATAGTTCAATATGTGTAAATATACACACAGACTTTAGTGCCACTTATCAGTGTGGGCAATATGACACATAGATAGATTAAGATGTGTAAATATACACACAGGCTTTGGTGCCACTGATGAGCGTGGGTGGTATGACACATAAATAGTTCAATATGTGTAAATATACACACACAGGCTTTAGTGCCACTTATCAGTGTGGGCAATATGACACATAGATAGATTAAGATGTGTAAATATACACACAGGCTTTGGTGCCACTGATGAGCGTGGGCGGTATGACACATAAATAGTTTAATATGTGTAAATATACACACAGGCTTTAGTGCCACTTATCAGTGTGGGCAATATGACACATAGATAGATTAAGATGTGTAAATATACACACAGGCTTTGGTGCCACTGATGAGCGTGGGCGGTATGACACATAAATAGTTCAATATGTGTAAATATACACACACGCTTTAGTGCCACTTATCAGTGTGGGTAATATGACTCATAGATAGATTAAGATGTGTAAATATACACACAGGCTTTGGTGCCACTGATGAGCGTGGGCGGTATGACACATAAATAGTTCAATATGTGTAAATATGCACACAGGCTTTGGTGCCACTGATGAGCGTGGGCAATATGACACATAGATAGATTAAGATGTGTAAATATACACACAGGCTTTGGTGCCACTGATGAGCGTGGGCGGTATGACACATAAATAGTTCAATATGTGTAAATATACACACACAGGCTTTAGTGCCACTTATCAGTGTGGGCAATATGACACATAGATAGATTAAGATGTGTAAATATAAACAGAGGCTTTGGTGCCACTGATGAGCGTGGGCGGTATGACACATCAATAGTTCAATATGTGTAAATATACACACAGACTTTAGTGCCACTTATCAGTGTGGGCAATATGACACATAGATAGATTAAGATGTGTAAATATACACACAGGCTTTGGTGCCACTGATGAGCGTGGGTGGTATGACACATAAATAGTTCAATATGTGTAAATATACACACACAGGCTTTAGTGCCACTTATCAGTGTGGGCAATATGACACATAGATAGATTAAGATGTGTAAATATACACACAGGCTTTGGTGCCACTGATGAGTGTGGGCGGTATGGCACACAAATAGTTCAATATGTGTAAATATACACACAGGCTTCAGTGTCAGTGATCAGCGTGGGCAATATGACACATAGTTGGTTTAATATGTGTAAAAAAGCACACAATACTCAGTGCCACTTATCGGTGTGAGAAATGTGGCACGTAGACGCTTGAAGTATTCTTATACAGTACACATGGGTTAATACCAATTATGAGTGAGAGTAATATGGAATGCAGCAAATTCAGCCTGTCTAGTTTGGCACGTCTCCTTTTGTACCAATGTTAAATTCGACGTATACGGCGTATAGCTAATCCAGCATATCTTCGATTTGATTTACTAATATTATATATATTTACACCCAACAGTATTTATACATGTAATTACTAAACTATAGATGATTTGTTATCTTTAAGCGGTTAATGACTGCTATAACACAGGATTTATATAGGTTTTCACTGATATAATTGATAACGTTTCAATACAGAAGACCAGCGTCATGTTTCTAGTGCTTCATCAGAGGGACGTTGTGTCAAGGACGTTAGACATGTTGGCCAAATGATGCATGACTGGCCACGATATATTCTTAAGCCAAACCAGAGAAGTTCCAAGATTACCAGTTCTGAAGTCTTAGACCAAGATGAACCCAAGTATCTTTTTTTTAATGTTTTTAACGCAGTATTCAAGAATTTTTTACTTGTGTCATGATGGGCACTGTGTATGCTCTGTCCATATTTACTTACAAGAGAATTATACTCACTGTAAACTTTAAGAAACTCAGAGTGAAGAGTTTTGATGTAATAACCTTGACACACAAGTTTTTTGCAGTAATAACCTGTGACGTTGACTGAAATTGTCACATAACACACAGGATCTAACAAAAGCTACAAGCTGAAATATGTACACCCCATGTGCAGGACTCTTCGGTATATTTCTGGAAGACATTCTAACAACTCAGCTGTCATATGCTGTATCTAATATACGAAGCGTTCAGTGTGATTTCTTTTCTTCTGTCGGAGTCCCAATCTGTATCCTATTTTAAGGACGAAGCATCGCCTGTATGAAATTCTGCTGTATCATGTTTTAACACGCTTCATATGGAGGTCAACTATTCTGAAAGTAACAAATAATATCCACGTCACGTAGATTGAGATCAGCTACGGTGAAGCCAGTGATATGAGATTTGTCTTAGAATGTGATTCCTCCGGCACAGCTGCTACCCATGGTGAGCCACGAAGCCTGATAAATCACCTGCGTTCATCCAAACTATGCTGTATGAAACCCTTAAACCTACATTTCCAACGCTGCGCAACGCATTTATACAAGAAAACGATGCGCCTTATGGGATTCTTCAAAATATAATTAACATGGGTTTCTCCGAGCTGTGGCTGGAGAATCGTCTGGACCGGACCCAAAGGGATAGGACGCTAAGCTTCCTTTTAATGGGCAAAGGGTGCGTTATCATGAAAGGCATTTGATGGGATCTTTTTAACAAATATGACCAAAACATCGGGCTAATACTCGATTTGCCGTTCTGTGTGAGGATGGGTTTTTAGAGGCTTGTGTGACTCGAGGCGCTATGGTGGGGCTGTGCGGAGAGAGGCTAAACCACTCTTTGTGCGGTGTTTCCATCTAACCCGCACCCCGGGAGATATTGATCATGGTCGGCTATTTGTCTGGGCTTCCATTCAAAGCTTTGTAAACGATGAACTAAGGTTCTCTCCCATTTGGCCTTTCTTAATTGCGTCGTGTATTCCCCCCTTGTTGGAGATACGGCCAACCAACAATGTGTAGTTGGGCATTTGTCAAGCTTCTGAACGTAATAAGAACGTTGATATCGCCCTATTCATGGCCACCGGCTCAGCTAGAGGGCGATTTCTTGCCTCATCTCAACTCTATCGCCACCGCTACTGGAACTCGCACTGCTCGTCATTGCAATAACTATTGCCGTTCTGTGGGCTACTGAGCTGGGTGCGCAGTCCTCCGAACCCTTGTATTGATTGCTTGAGTTTGTTCCTTAATCTTTTGAAACATGACCGAAATAGAAAACATATGAAACTACTCTGGCTTGCTCCTCCATGCTATTGCTCTTCTTGGCGGTAATGGAAGATTCTGCTCACACAAGATCCACTGACAGAGAAAAGTAAACATGTCCCCAAAGACCGACATGAGCATTCAGATTAAATTAGTTACATTGTATTAATTAGCCCCCAGGGACTGGCTCGGCATTCTATACATCGTCAGATTATGCCCTTCGATAAGGACTCAGTTCCGCTTCCGTCTGTTTAAACCGAAAGTACATATTTAAATATAACAGGCATATCGGATTTGACCAAAATTTAGTCACAAACAGAATACTGCCTGGCTAAAATGCTTCAGCAAATTTTTCATTCTGGATGTTTCAACAAGCCTGCTGGGTTATAAATTGTTTATTGTACGAGACCTTAAAGTTTCATGCAGATTTTTCTACAACTCTAAACTAAATTGTTCGTTATACGAGTTTTTTTAAGTTTCATGCAGATTTTGCTACAACTCTAAACTAAATTGTTCGTTATACGAGTCGTTAAAGTTTCATGCAGATTTTGCTACAACTCTAAAATAGAGTCCAGAGAGTGTATTTAAGGAATACCCACTAATGTGTTAAAATCGTCCCGTTAGTGACTTTGTTATAAAAATCGAAATAAACAATGTGTATACGTGTATCAGCTTTTAACACATATTCTTACCTGACAAGTACAAATGTACCTCTACTGACGTGTTTTAAACATTTTAAGATAAATTAAATATTGACAATTTATTGACAATATATATATAAACTCTATTAAGGGCGCATGGTATAACAGCTGTATTTCTAGAGCTCCATGTATCTGTGTTAATGACCGTCAAATTGGCCAGAGTGGACGTTTTATTTCCAAAACCACATGCTCTTTCATGAAGTATGATTTAAATTTTTTCTGAAATGGCAAGCAGGTGTCTCTAAATAATCACTAAACCGCATTACTACAACACATCTATTATATGGATAAATATGTGATTTTGATAAGTCACTTTGTATGTAGAAAATGCTATGTTGCATAGAAATTATTGTGTAAATCTAGATATCATCTGACATTTTAGAAGGGCAGGTAATAAAGCCGCAACTATAGCATCCCGAGACATAAACAATTTGCGACTAGCTGTACCGTAACCATAGGCTAGGTTTCAGTATCATACATACCATTGTTATATTTAAAAAAGAACAAACAGTTGTAATTTTTTTACATTATTATTTGTCTGGTGATGTACGAAAATAAGGCTGTCTTCAAAACATAATTCCTTAGTCTTTAAGTTTAACTGTGGAATATTTTATCGTGACTAGACCTGTAGATGACGAACACAAACCATATGATTTTAGAAAATGGACCGCAATATACATATCTAAATGTACGAACTCTTTGCTGATTTGCATGTGATTATAACTACAAAAACGTGTTATCTCGGGTGCAGAGGAACTTTTCAAGATTTGAGGGGTTGGGATGGGAAAAAGACGAATATCCCAGCCCAAAAGTCATGGTTCCAGGTCACGAGAAGCATTCTAAGCCATTTACAGGGAGTAAAATGAGTTATTATAACAATACATCTTAAGCCGGGAAGATACAATGCATATTCCAAAGCCAAAGTACACTTCATTTAAGACAGTTTTTTCAACAAGGCGTCTCTTTTTTTATCAGTGTTGGAGGTTAAAATTAGAAGAGTGTGTGAGTGAGATATATCTTCGTCCTCTCCAACCCTCTCCATCTGTCTGTCCCTCCCTCTCCCTCCGATGGGCCTCTGTTTGTGTTTGAGCTCCAGATCGTTCATCCAACTCATTTATTCGATACGTAGCCAGCTGCTTGCTATTCTTCGTACAGTGTTAGAGTATATTCACTGGTATATAAAACTGAAAACCCGTTAGATGTTCTACAGAAGTGTAGAAAATATAGTTTCAAACTTCTTATCAACACCGGGTTCTTCCCACCATAATGCTGGCCGCCGTCGTATAAGTGAAATATTCTTGAGTACGGCGTAAAACACCAATCAAATAAATAAATAAATAAATCTTATCAAGAAAGTAGTAGCCTAATTCGATTTATACATGTTATGCAGTTACCATCCCTGAAAGCATATGGTCGCTAGAAAAGATTTGCAACTTTATATAACGAACAAAAGCTATAAACACAACCTTCTGTAAATAAAATCAAAATGGCTTATGCTGTGGCGTAAGCTGGAGCCCGGTAATGCTGCTACTGAATCAGGCTATGGCGTTCACGTGAACTCATGTTGAGTTAAACTGTAATATAATAAAAAAATCACTGCATAGAGAGTAAAACCCATTCAGCGACTACAGTGTGAGAATTAGCAAATGTTCAAAAGTAACCGGTGAAATGTGGCCTCCTGTCAATTTACCTCCCTTAGTACTAATGTAAACGTATTAATCTCTGACAAGGCGACGAATTTCATATTGCATGGATTGCGTGTTGGTGCATATTAAATGCTATATCGATATAACGCATATTATTTTGTTCATAATTCTGTTAGCAATAATGTGCCCTGTGTCGTCATTTGCTCGGCATTTTGAATAGAAAAGTCAAAAAGGCTATAACGCGCAAGCCATGTGTTATTCGCATTGCATTTATTAAATCATCGATATTGTGCGAAGGTTTTTGTTATTCTTGGTCAGATAAACCAGATACTGCTTTCCTTGCATGCCGTGATTTTATTCGGGTGCATTGTCAAGACCAATCAGTTTGAGTTTTGTTTTATTTTCGCTGTGAAGTTGAAATCGCTTGAAAATGTCGCCCAAACGCAATAATGGCTTCTGGTCGGTCCCACCAGCTCGAGTTTATAACTTTTTTAGGAGACATGTGTTTTGTTGTTCGTATTGATCCGTTTGGGAGTTAATCGCGGAGAGAGCGATGGGCAATATTGTCTTCTGGCCGAAGCTTGGTCAGGCTAAGAGCTAGTGTCTTGGAGTGGCACCTTGCAGGAAATGCCGTAGTCGCTCTGTTACCCTTACCGGACATTGCTGCGCTTGCTGAGCTCAAAGAATAAAGCTGTCTCAAAAGACAGTGAAAGCCCTCTGTTAGACACAAGTTGACAGAGATTGATTCCATTGTGCTGTCGTGTTGGTCTTATCCATTCTCGAGAAGCTGTCCGATAATAATGGAGAATGAAAATCAGAGTTCGGAGAGCGACCAGAAGTCTTGTACGTACACAGCAGCAGATTGTGGACCACTGACTCCTTATAAGTTATCCAGGGGAGACTCTACAAGACTAGCCGATCGAAATTTGAAACCATAGAAGGGATCAGTGTTGAGATTCACCGACGGCCGAAGACTGACAGAAAAAAGACAGTTGGTACAGGAAAAGGAGGCTGATAGTCACTCATGAAGTCTAGGATGTAACGTTCTTTGCCGAACCCGGATCAATGTTAATGCTGCAGTCAGGCCATCGTGTCCTGCGCTAATCAAATGTCGCTCAGTGATTTGTTTTGCAGATAAAATGCATGTGGTTATAAAGTAAAGGGAATTGCATCGTATGTAGGCCTATCAAGTCGATCGCCAGCACATCGCTGTTGCCATCTGGGACCTTGGGAGCATCTTGTTAACCTAGGGCTTATTGCAACTCGGCCAGTGGCAACTCTGACTGCCACGAAACAAATAGCTATCAGTGTAAACAAGTTTCTGCGGCCGTCCGACTCGCTAGAGGGTGAGTCGCCGGTTCTCCTGGTGCCGCACCAACCCTCCCGATTACACAAGGCAAAGCTTCTGAAGCCAGAACTCAACGCGGCACTCCGAAAATCAATCTGCTGGGCTTCTGAGCACCCATTCGTCGCCAGTTGTAAAGTGGCTGTACTTTGATTACAGTGGGAATCCTTAATAATGGTAACGTATTCACGAACCTAAGGCATCGTTTATCTTTCACTGTGGGAAAAGAAGGGCAAGTGTTTGTACGGTGACTAGTTTGGTGGGGCTGATTGTCAGCTTCCACTGGGGGAGGAAAGGACTGTTTTTTTTTTTGTTTAACAGTTCCCGGCTGAAAGAACTCGTGACGAGGCCTTTCACTCAGAGAATTTTACTGTCCCAATTTGGCCCGGAAACCCTTGAAGTTCTATAGAACAGCTCCAAGAGAACTCGCGGTTTGCTCGCAGTTGCTTCGCCCGCACTGTCGTCTCTGCTATCAGGTGTTGGCTGAGGATTCCAGTGCTGTCATCGTTTACCCGTGCCTGGCGTGCAGCCAGTCCATGCTGAGCCGTGTGTGTAACGCGCTGGGAGGAGACTGAAGGAAGGTGGACCACCAGGTCGAATACACGGCTGTGGCAACAGCCGGCTGAGATGGCCGAGCAGACATTTCCAAAGCAGCGTGCAGACGCACGGGATCTTTACTCCGATCCCATCGACACAGTGTTCGCGGAGAGAGAGGTGCTCCTAAACAAAAGTCGTAACTTTGGGGAGAGGATGCCCCCCAAAGATGGGTATAAGTGTCGTAGTAACACACCCAGTTCGGGAGACGGAAGTTTTGTTGTAGATCCCAGGCGGGATATGGGTATGTACCGGGACAGCACAATGTCGTCGTACCCGCGGAGTACAACTACGGCTACGGCAACCTCTCTCAAGTCGGACGATAGTTCTTTTTTACGTTCAACAAATCCCAAACTTCACATGGGGAGTGAGGATACGACGTCGGGTGTGAGTTCAGATTGTGTGGATGTTAGAGTGGGCAGTGCCTTGGCCGAACTTCAAGAGGAGATGCAAAAATTGCGTCAAACACTGGACAAAGGATGGAAAGATAACGAATACGAAGAATTGAATTTACGGAAAAGTCGTAAAAGTGAACCTAAAATTCCCATTACTTTTTCCGAACGCTGCTTGGAATCCGGTTTTCACAGACTCTGGTTTATTGCGGATGATAAGCGCAACGGCTGGGCAAAGCAAGTGTTTTATTTCTGTTTTTGGATGTTGTGCAGTTTTATGAGGTTTTGAGGAAACTTGTGCAAATCTGTAATGTTATTTTCCTGCAACACAGGCGTTATAGGCCAGTTTGTTGGTTTTATATGCATGGTTTTGTGAGTATACAGATTTTAACAACATATTGCGTAATAAACCGTAGATATTAATATTGAAATTAAGTTTATATTTCGCTGACGCAAGCCATGTTTTGACATTAATATTGGCGCTACGGAAAGGCATAATGATGTATTATATATCGGTTTGCACAAGTTTTTAGGTATACACGTAGAATAATAATAGGTACCTAACATGAATTTGTCATACCTCTCTTCATTGCCATGTATGTTCTATATACCGTGTTTCCTGTATCGTATTGTCAACCTTTTATGGCTTGGTGTTATTATTGTAAACTATTGAGAATCTCGTACAGGGATGCTCGTTTCATCGTTTTCAATCTCTTCTCTATTCATCTATTGTTTAACTGGACTTCGCAAACGGGTTGCAGTGTGCGGCTTACTTGTACAAATGCGTACGCCGCGCAGGCGTAAACGAGCACATGTGTCGTGTGGTTTGTTATCGTTGTAGGCGAACGGCTTGTTCATTATTCAAGATTATTACGCTGTATTCATTATTCATATATCGTTGTGCAGGTAATTTCGTTCATGACTGCCGAGGGATTTGCACGTTGATATAGTTAGGACAATTGGAACAAGTCATCATTACAGCATTGGCTTATTTACTTCTCAACGCAAGACTTAACGAGATACGATAATCTGTAGAATGGTGAAAAGGGAACAATGCATTGATGGATAGATATCTGTGCACGTTTACCCGAAGCCTTGTCATGATACACTTAACTCTCCAAATATGGCTCAGTCTGGCATTCTTCTATATCACCGCGCCATATCTAGCCTACCTCAAGAATGCATTTCTTTTCACGGTTGTTTGGTAGAGCGTAAGTTGCCCCGCCTCCCGCAATGGCTGCATATTTCCCAGGGGTCTAGTTCTAACATCAGGTATCTTTGGCTTCCTCTCCGATAAAGGGGAGATTTAATTTTACCCTGGATTTCTGTCGGTCTGTCAAGTTTGCCGAGATTGTCATGTTTTATACGGGGGAACATAGGCCTACTTTAGCCTTTCACCGATCCGTAATGAATTATTGGATGCATTCTGGATTTTGTTCACGATTCCATGTTAGAGAATTAGATTGGTGCGTGGATATTGTGCTCAAGCCAAAAGGGCGGGTATTAGTTTGCAAGTGAAAATTGTGGAGAAGTTTTCTAGCCAGTTCAAGCACTTAGTTTATAAGGCAGTAAGATGTAAAATAAGAAAGTTATAACGATAACTTCAATCAATTCTCACTTCATATGTCATAATGTTTTTGATTTTTCCCATTTTTTTTTCACGTATTTCTACTTCAGCCGCCTTCCAAAATGGCCGCTGTACATGTCGTCCTGCACGCCGTGTTCAAGTCACCAAGTCCGCAATGTAATTAGCTTTTTGGTGTTCATGACAACTAAATGGTAATCCAATTCACTGGATCTTTTCCGGATCAATTCCACCTCGTCATCAATCCAATAATATAAGGTGAACAGATTCCGAATGGGTAGTTGATCCGAGGGTTTGGGGGAAACTTAGACTGGGCAAAGCTGTGAGGAGATTAGTGAGCTGGAAGAACATGCCGTATTTGTTTCCAGTCAGCTCGCTTGTTTAGGTATACACTGGAAAGAGGGATTTATTCAGGGCTGAGATTTGTCACGGTTGCAATTAATTTGACGATAGCCTTACAAGTCTCTGGGATTAAAAAATATAATACATTGCAAACAGGTATAACAACGCCAGCTTTAATTCATCTTTATTTGCGATAAATAATACCTCATGCGTTATCAGATAGCCCCTTGCTCCTTCTTAATTGAAATGGGTTTTCTTTTCAACAATACCCTAGCGCAATAGTGCTGGGGAAAATATTAGATTAGGCGACAGGAATGGCGTTCAACAATAGGGTAGGCACCGACTAGTGGTATTGCCACATCCCTGTCGTTTTATTCTGGCTGTCAAAGGATGCCAACCCCAACAAATGATTGTAAACGTTTCTGTCATCCAAGAAAGATTAATAATCGACTCAAATTTTTTTGTACAGTTCTCTACCGGTGCCGACTCTTGTCTCTTGTCTTTTGGACATAACGTTGATATTTTGGCTGAAAATTACCAGTAATTGTCCTTGTGCAGATAAAACGAGGGGACTGCGGATGTTGTTATTAAGTTGTATTCCGCCCGGAGCAGTTCGTGGGTCCGACCATTAGGCTATATTATTCAAACGTATCGCCCACCTCCCAACTACTAGGATGATGGAATGGCATGGCGATGATGGCAGAGGATTTTTTTCCGAGCTTACACGACCTATTCATAATAGTCACAAGTGTTATATATGCAATTATTGCGAAGTTTCATGTCAGATACTCTTGGCATTTTTCAACACTTTAAATATTTATGTCATCTCCAAACCTTATGTTGTTGAAAAAAAAAACCGAACAGTATCACCGTGAACTATTGATGTGGCATATCTTTTTATTTTTTTGGGAAGACGAGAAATGAACATGCTACTTCCGAAAATTCTCCATATACTTGGCAAACATCTTGATCCACTGTCAAAGAGAGCATGAGTTGGATTTGAACACGCGACTTCGTTGATGGAAGGCTATTCGTTTGGTAGGAGACCGTGTTAGACATCTTGGGCATCGATTTGATTTTTAATCCAATATAGCTATGACATATGAAGTTTGACAATTTGTATGACATATTCTTAGTTACGTTTTAACATGGACTTTCGCAGTAAACATGACTTTCAGTTCAATAATTGTTTTGTTGATTAGGTAAGGTGTGTTCTACGCTACGTTTGCCCAGGCGTATGAGATAAATGTTTATAAATGGGAACAGAGCTTAATAACTTTATTTCGAAGAATGTATAAACTTTACTTTATGCTATCTTTGACTGCAAATTTATTTTGCATTTTGTGGTGACTTTCGCTCATAACATAACAAATTGGGATGAGAGATGGAGTAGCAAGGGTGGTTGTTAAAGCTGACCATTATTATTCAGAAAAACATTGAAAACTTTGACCTCTACAAAAGTCGGAAATAATGATTAATGCATTTTTAATGTTTTCAATATACTTTTATACTGTTTTCCGTTACTGTTACTCCCTTTAACTAGTTCCCTTTTATGTACATACATTATTTATTTTCTTCCAACATGAGACCATTGTTATATTTTTTCATGCACCAAAGACTAAGTTTATTGCGTACAGCCACATCTGGTTGCCCTCCTCTTGTTTTCCCTTTTATTTTATAATGTCAAAACACCGATTTATTAAACATGAAAATAAGCACTTGAGCCACAGTTCTCCATGGCTGGCTATGAACACATACTGTTGCAACACAATACTGTGCCCAGTTCGATTATCATTCAAGTGGTGTTTTTCAGACCTGTGGTTGGGCGGTGAGATTTATGTTTGCTAACATATGATGTGTGTGCTCGACACAAGGGCTTGGGGGTTGAACAGATAATGTAAATATCGGAAAATTTCCTCAATGCTGGTATAGAAATCTCCATTATCTTTGTTTGACGACCAGTAAAGTTATATCGAGCTTCTTAATACTTCATCGACCCCAGAACAGTGGCTGTTTTAGTTTAAAATCTTTTTAACATATTGACTGTGTACATACAAGTGTTCCATAATTCATGACTCACGAGTTCTAATCCGAGTAGAGTGAATTTGTATCCTCAAATAATAAGCGGGATGCCGATGTTTCGAAAAACTGAACCATAAAAGGTTGTGCACCGTATACAAAAACTTTCTTAAACGTCTCTGGTGTAAAAAGCAAATAATCGGCAGTACCAGTGAAATGCTTAGCAACTCAGTTGTGGGAACGTAATATTCTGTCATATCAATTTATATGTATATTTTTGTAATTGGTTAGGCCACAGTATCAGCGATCCGTTTTTGCCCACTCTGTATTGTCCATGGTTTACGTCTATGTACCAAATTACCCGAGTTCTTAATTCAGCATCGTTTCCATCAACAGCATAAAACAAGGTTGTGTTACAGAGGACGAGCACTGTTGGCTGTTTGGAAATGCCAGTCAAACCTTGTCACTTTCTCGGTGGCCTATTAAAGGCAAATGGGCGTGGTTAATTAGAAATATATTTTTTGTTACAACATTGTGAAATTCCCAACGGTGCTCTTTTAACAAGTCTGATGGAACACATAAGCTTGGGAAACATCAGGACGGGGTTAAGTGGTACGAATTTTTACCCATTCATTTGTGGGGATGGAAACTATGTGTGGGGAAGCCAGCTTCGCAAAAAACTTCACGGTTTGATTCTAACAGATGTTACAAAATTATCTCTATGTATGAATCCTACATACGGTTTATCAGAACGATTGCAATGTATTTTATACTGGAGCCCAAGGCTGATGTAAAGTTTAATAATTATTTGGGCTGATATTAATTTTGCTATTTTTCGCCATAGGGTGTTCTCTAATTGACTGAGGAGTGCATGAGGAACAAAATGTCGGTACAGACTTCTGTCATTAGGGAATATCGTAATCAGCAAGCATGTATGTAATTAAGTCCTTGAGGTTCACATACTAGGTCTAATTAATTAATTGCATAATTATTGCATTTATCACGAAGGACCTCGCGATATACATCTATGTACCTTTACCTATATTTTATTTGCGAGATTCGTTGTTTTAGATCTGACTTTTTTTTAGGATCAAACCTGCTGCTGTTTGAAAGAACCGACTTACAAGCATCCTCTACATATATGGGCTAACTGTTTGAGGCAAAAGGCCTCTGTTTCCAGAAGAGCTGATCTCCTGTATCCTGCATGGTGGTGTTATGCGATTAATGGCATCTGTCCTTTGTCTCTTGGGCTTATGGTATAATACGAACATATTATAATGGTATCAAAAGCCCAAAGATCTAATTAGCTGCCAATTCTTACATGAAAACAACGAAAAAGTGAGGTTGAAGTATATTCAGACGTATTGTTGTCATTGCAGTGAAGAATTAATGCGGTAAATTAAGTATCAATGAAGGAATTTCTTGAAGTCATAGTCGCAGTAGTCTGGCAATTCATATCCTTTACACATATAAACAGGGAAGTTAAATTCTATGTTTGTGACGCACCTGTAAAGGTTATCATAACATACAATATACAATTCGAAGACGCGTCAAGGACGGAATATTTGTTACCCTTGACGTTACATTGATCTGGTTAAGTAAAAGTTATTGTTCCAGCTGATGACCTCCGTTGCGAGTTGAACTCTTTGCCTTGGAATTACAAGTAGTCAATTTACTCAGTCAGGGAATACACGAGCGAATAATAAGCAATTGTGAACAATAGTGCAATAATGAACCTTTATGCTTAATAGATCGGTAATAAATGATAATACATACTCTGTCAATAATGAGCAATTATTGGCAGGGGTAGAATACTAACAGTGGTGCATAAAAATGAAAAACTGCACTCTATTGTCTGCAGTGTATAAATATTGCAGACAAGTCCTACAAATTCGTGTCATTTAGTGATGCTTAAAATATTGCCACAGATGCTCTTCTTTGGTTACAGATTATTGGGCTAATGTAACAATACGATCCCAGTCCTGCGTTATTACCAAGACCAGAAGTGTCTCGATCCACGAGTACCTACAAATTGTCTCCGGGGTTTTTGAAGCCCGCAGAGAATTGGGGCCGGGAAATAATTTGGCAAGTCGAATTGTAATAAAACAAATTAAAGGTCCATTAGTTCATTTTAACAAGTTCCTTTCACAGAAAACAAAGCGTAGTTCCATTTCAATCCCTCTCTCATTTCTTCGAATCTCGTCCGAGATGTGAAATCTGTTGCGGTTCTTTTCACAGTTGTTTGCTTCATGCGATATTAACTTTTTTCGGGGCATCCACACAACTGCTATGGTATTAATGTTTCAGGAACTTGTTCTCAGGCTGCGAAGTCCTAGCGTCCTCTCTCAATAATGCCGCTCCTCTGAGCAATTAGCCCGGCTCTTCCTCGATAATGTCTTCATCAGTCATGGCGCTTTTTCCTCCCTCTTATCGACGCTTAAAGAAGGACGTCTTGAAAAATGTGCCCATGAAATATTAAAGCCCGGACGACGTGTTTGGTCTCCAAATGGCACTTTATGGTCGACCGTTCTTTGCCAAGCGAGCATCTGCCTTGTGCTCACGGTACTTCTATGCCATGACATTTTAACGAATCGCGAATCATTTTTCACGACTTATCACAGGCGCTTAGCAACACAATGATTTACTCTGAATAATTTGTGTCCAACGTGAGGGCTTTGCCAGTTGTCCATTTCTCGTCCCACTCCGTGACGTTAAACCAGACCAGTAGTATTCAAATCCTAACACATGTTTCTTCGTTGCCGAAATTAATAATTCACGCTGAAGACTCATATTCTCGACAATTATTGCTTTATATGTTTGTAGACATTGCTCCTGAAAACAGTTCTGTATGCTATCTGCGTGATTCTCGAGAGAACCCTATTGCACTTACAGTGCCACTTCTTTCTTTTAATCTCTTTCATCATCCGTGGTTGGGTAGAAGATGATTATCAGAGGGCTTTTCACCACTTCGACGCCTCTCGTTGTCAGAAGTTTTTGACAAGAACGAATGAGGAAAGGACCCTCTGCTTTTTATTGGGATGGCTTTTCTCGTTGCCTGTTTTTTTGTGTATAACCCATCACTGCCATCGAGTGAAGTGCCCAGATTAATAATGGCGTTAATTTGACCTTCATGAAGTCAAAATAATTTGCTCGCGATGTAACAAATGACGCCATTATGCAACTTTTGTGTCTGTATTTTGTCTTTTTTTTTCTCCTAATTTACAGAACAAATTGTATTGTGAGTCACGCTTTTTGACACAATTGGAGGTCATTGCCTTCAAAAATGTTTGTTCCTTGTATCGGATAACACGAAGTAGAACTCCAACAAATTCTTGAATAATATATACTCGAGAAATACATACGCAAAGTACACCACATCGCCTAAGAGATCCTTAGAAACCACCTGTTGAACGCAGAACCCATGTGAGAACTTGTGTATGATGTTTAACATTAATACATTCATTACGATAGTATAGTGACACGCCTTCGTGCCATGACAACAACGATATGAGGTTTGTAATTTATGTTGTAACATGGTAGATTGTTAATGTAGCAGACTTTACATCGTTACTTTATAACTCAATTAAAAAGAATAACTTCATTTATTGAGCATACCACTCTGTGGTGAATTTCATACAATAGGTCTATCTTACCGAATACTCAATACAGCATAGCAGGACCTCTGCTTCCTCGTAATACGATAACACTCAGAGAAAAATGTTCAACTATCGGAGACTGCCAGGTGCTCGTTTGATGAAAGGACTGCTGTACCTCACAGTTATATGAATCTAATGGGGGGAATACTCCTGAATATTGTTGAGAGCTGATATTATTCTAACGTGAATTTTTTGGCTACCAAAAAACGTTGAAGTTGATGTGGAGGCTACGTGTAGGTGGAGATATTGTTGCAAGGACGTGTTTGCTTTGACATGTTCAGCTTTTACCAGGAGACTGGTCTTCGTAGACCTATCAGGTTTGTAGGCGTTAGTTCACATGCTGTAATGTGTGTTTACGCTCATGTCGTCGGGAAAGGTCGCTACAGTTGTGTGCTGTTAAAGATGTCTGATGGTTTTAACGAGACATTATGCAGATGGCATATAGGCCACAGTCACACATGTTTCACCTAGGCCAATTTCTGGAAAATTGGCCTTGGTGGGTGGAACGTTGAACGAGAGGTCCGTGATGGTAATTGGGTGGCAATGTGGAGACATTAGCTCGGCTTAATTCTAGAGGGTAATCTCACTAAGTACAGACACGCGATGAGCTCCGGGGGCTGGTCTGCGGAAGACTATGACACCTTTACCCATCACCCCTAGAACAGCTTTGTCTAAGCCTAGGGAGATCAGTCCAGGGCATACACATGGCGGAGATGGAGGACCCTGGTAATGACAAGTCTTGTGTCACAGGTCCCCACTGTTCAGCAGTTGTACATGGAATGGTATGGGAATTCGGCCACGCTGATCTCGGTCCTATACCCATCACCCATGTAAACACTGCGATTAAGATTCATCAGGGAAAACGCTGCCATCTAGGGAAACCCATCGAGACCATAATTAGGGCTCACGATTTGTCCCAGTTGCTATAGTTACTCACCGTTCTTCAAAGACTTCGCTCGCCTTTGTCTCTGTCCGTATCACGTTTTGAATTAAGGTTTTCTTTTGAACGAGAAGACAGGTGCTCACGTTCCATTCGTTGAAAACAAATTACCAGTGAGGTCGTTCATCCAATCTGAAAGATGCTTGGTGTGTTTTTTACCCCCTAGAGTAATCGAAATTCCTTTCTGTGTATTGATTGCCTTTTGTGGACAAATCAAATCGCTTACCTTTCTTAAATGCTACAGCACGCATTCTCCACCTCACATTTCTAGCTGTATTTTGTGTGTACAACATTTATAACAATAGTTCTACACCTATTTAAAAAATACACTGCCGTGACATAATTAGTGTAAAACTTGAAGTTCCAGGCTTGGTAAACAGAAATAGCTGGGGAAACTACACCATTTCGTCAAATTCTTGCAAACCTTCTGTCCCAGTGTCAAAAAGTTTGACGCATTGTTCGAAGGCCAGTGGATATATGGATGAATCCCACCCAGCACTCGGTCAGCCTTTTTGCTAAACATAAATGCAACCTATAGTTATAACCAGTGTATACAATCATACTAATAAAACTGTGACTTGTAGCTTCCTCCGCTGTCACTGCTTCGGAGACATTGCTTAATAAGCGGCCGAGGACGTCAAACGTTCATTGAAGACCAAATGTCACCAATATGTACCTTCGTCAGCAATTTGCCGAAATTCGGCTGCTTACGCCGTGCATCCCAGTTTTCCTCAAATCATTGCATGGAAGTAGGCGTTAAACAACAATCAAATAAATAAATAAAAGACTAAATATTAAAACTGTGGTCAAGATGGTGCATCCTATCCAAAACATAGGACAAGTCTATATATTCTCCCATGTCATATGTACATCATTTACACATCTTTTCGTCTTTTTTCAGGTGTCTGTGGATTTTTCTATTTACGTGTTGTCTTGGTGCTCTCTGTTTTCAACTTTGGGACCGTGTCTCGCTATTCACAACCAACCCTACTCATGTTACGGTAGATAAGCGATACAGAGAGGAGCTCGCCTTTCCAGCCGTCACAATATGCAGCTTAAACATGTTCAGGTAAGCTGTTTAATGTACTGTAGCCACCAAATTATACAGCTTAAATATGTTCAGGTAGCCATTGTAACGATATGCCGTTCAAACACGTTCAGGTAAGCTGTTTAATATACTGTGGTTATCATAATACGCAGGTTAAACGCTTTAAGTCAGCTTTTGAATGTACTAAAGTCGTCAAAATTAATGGCTTAGACATGTTCAGGTAACCATTCGGATGTGCTCCATTTCTAACAATATGCAGCTTAAATGTGTTCAAGTAAGCTTTTTAATGTACACCAGTGGTTTCGGTATGCACTTTAAACATGTTAACTAAGCATTTTAATGAAGCTCAAGTAAGCTTTTATATATGATTCAGTTGTAACGATATGCAAATGAAACATGTTCAGGTAAGCTTCAATATACTTCAGTCTTAAAGTGAACATAAAGTCAGCCAATAAAGCTAAATTAATTAATAAAGCAGTATTCCAGAAATTTTCTGTAAATATTTAAAAAGTTTCACAGCACTTATCGATAAAATAAATAGCAAACGATCCTTAGTATCTAGTCACTCATTTGGTGACACCATGTTGCCATGTCATAGCTAGCTAGATTGACGTCACAAAACCTAGGAGCTCTTATGTACAATCGGCAATAAATAATGTGACAATGAGTAAATACAATCTAAAACGCATGACACCCAACTAGAGAGTATCAGCTTTGTTGTGTTCAAACGGCCGATGTCTCTTTTAATTTGGCGCTCGGTCAGGGCAATGTTCGTGGGCACAAGCGTCGTTTTTTCCCGGTCCTGTTCGTCCCCGCCCTACATGTCCCGTGTAAACATTTGGCCTTGCTGGCTGTACTGACTTCAGGGAATTTACCGAACATAGTACGCCCTTCTGATTGATAAAAGACTCTTTCATTCAGATTTTGGGAAAATGTTTTCGTAGTAAATCTGATTTTGCTAAGGAGAAATAACCGTAAGTTACTGCAATATTCTGCCCAACACGTGCGCATTGTGACATGGGCAGCAGTTCTTGGTTCCCTGCCCATAAATGTGTGATCCAAAATGCATCAGTTTAACACTTAAACTAACCGCAAATCCATTTTATTGTATTGTATCTGTTAACCCACTATAAGAAACCACATTGATAATCGAGAGCTAGAAGGTTTTTTGACTTGAGGCGAATTATCACGTGACACTTTCAGTGCTAGTGATTGGACAAGATCATAAGGTCTTCTACAACATGGCTACTGAGAGTGAACTGTCCATCAGTGCCACATCTCATTGCTAAACTTCATCTTTTCGACTTTCAAAACATTATAGAAGATTTTACATATTTTTCTGTGATAGCTGTGTCCTGTATCACTTTTTCTATGTATATATAGTGACAGACTTTATGTTCACTTTGACAATTCACAGCATCGCCATGTTTGTCACACGTGGAATAGTTATGTACATCTGTAACATGACAGAGGCCGGTGGTTTTTGCCGAGCACTCCGGTTTCCTCCATCCATAGTTATGATGAAACTGGGGGCAATCGTATAAGTCAAAACTTCTTGAGTCAAACGAACAAAAACAAAGTTAAAGGAGAAGAACACTTTAAAAAAATGACACTATAGGCTGAAAAGAGCACATTTTTGTCTATCTGGTGGTGCCTGCTGTGTAATTTTGCGATTTTTCCTCGCCATACACGTAAAGCCTGAAAACGGTGAAGCTGGCATAAATCGCTGAGTCCATCACGTCTCCATCTCGAACACCCTGTAATTTATGCTGGGGGTGTGTTGCTTCTCAGCCAATGAGAGTCGTTAAAACTGCCGGCTTGTTCGTGTAAACTCGGAACCTACGCCAACATTCCGGTTTCCCGATCGCCGAGCGGAAAACGAACTGCACTGTTCGCTACCTTCTGGTAAGAAGGGTTCTACCGGAAATATGCGAACTGCACTTCAGCGGTTTCCGACGGCAGTTTTCCTCCTAACACAGAAGACTTCAGGACTAGTACTTAGGCAAAATAGAGTCGCCCACAGTGAATTTTTGGTGCTGACTTTATTTATAATTTATCAACTTGAGGTACATATTAGGATTTTATGGCATGCACCTACGAGGAAATGCATACTCTTTTCAATGGTATTTGATTGATATTTAAATTTTCTTCTCCTTTAAACATGCTTTTTTACATTTTGAATACATCTTCCAGTCGTCACAATATACAGTTAAATAAGTTCAGTTGAAGGTTTTAAGACATTCGTCATAGTACATGTATTTCACCTAAACATGCAAACCTAAAGGTCCTGAATGCACATATCTTCAAGTTGTCAGAGGATGTAACTCAAACATGCTGCCCTGTCGCTCTTCTATCTGCCATACTACGTAGCTTTTACACTCTCAGACAAGATTTTTGAATATTTTTAGGTTAGCCTGCATTAGTCCGAGTATATACCGAACTATATTTAGTTGACATATACTTAGGTAAGGCCTTTATGCAGTCACCTGTAAAACAATGTTTAAATTTGTCATAATAAACGTTTTGCATATTATCTTCACTGGTCGTGTTGGAATATCGGTTAAACGTCTTTAATCAGTTGAGGTCAATAGTACATTTCTGCTATTCCAAAATACACAATCTCGCGTTGATGTGAGTTCTCTGTTACCTGTATTCGAGATGTCAGTGAGAATCACAATGGTTGTTTAATCGATGGAAACAGATATTCGTATGACAAAATGGATGTTCCAGGGTAGCTCTCGAAACGACGTGTAACACAACCGCCAACGAATTAAGAAAGTATGAAATGGAATCATGCAAAGCCGTCGACAGTTTTCAGTGATGTTGGAACGACAAAAGGAATTCTCTTGGCGAATGGGTGAATTCAGTACTCAAATTATGTATCATGCTGGTACATGCATAAGTTGTCGATAATAAAATATGTACACACAACATACACTTTTGTTGAAATCTAACACAACAACTTGTGTTGTTTCACTCAACACTGACATGTGTTAAATAAATTTAAATTAATTTTTTAAAAATAAATTACTAAACAATTAAACACAGGCAAAACCTTGTGTTAATTCAACGCAAGATGCAGTTGTTCAAATATGATACAAGACATTTGCTGGAAAGAACACAAGTTTGTGTTCATAAGCGTTTTTGTGTGTATCTTAGTTGCGCTGTTACCAGGTAAACTTTTGAAGTCCCAAAGTGTTAGGCAATGCAGATTAGTGAGTGTATCTCTTCATCCCGTGTAGCTCATGTCCTTAACCATTCGTTTTACTTGAATTCGCGGAACATTATTTTATACAAAAGACAACCTTTCTAAATGGAGCCAAAGGAGTCACGAGTTACAATGGTTGTATGGATCTTCAATAAAATGACCTTAACGAACTGTTTGACTTACTCCTGACTGGCGAGGGTCGTGCTTATATTACATTGGCATAATTGACCTCTTCGATCTGGGATAAAATTACACACGCTTGCATGCTGCTCCCGAAACTTCAACTACTGGAGCAATTTGTCAAAGAAAATGTGATTTTAAACTAAAGCCCTATGTCTTGAATAATCGACCAATGCTGTGCGCATGGCGGCGTGGTGTCTCTTGTTGGAAACGCGCCCACGCCCACTTTACAAAATTGCTCTACTTAGCATGGCCTTTGAGATTGTCACCGGTGGGCAAATGGTTCCAAATTTACCAGAGTTTAAGGTGTAGACTTCGCATGGAATCTTCCAAAAACAGCGCATCCTTTTTGTTAATTTTATATGTCAGTAGTTCTCTGTTGGCGTTAGTCGACCTTTTCCCTTTTCTTCCGAACATTCTGGTTTCCTTTTTACCGCTGTGTTCGTCCTTTTTGATGACGTACTTGGTTTCTGCTTTGTGTGTGTAACAAACAACCAATCTACATCAAATACATAACAACAGAAAGGTTTGATTGCCACTACACCTCTACTCAGTGGCCAGGAATGAAAGCCTTTGTGCAAACAAGTTATTTAATACCACAGATAATGGACTGCAATAAAAGTTTGTGTGTAAACAAGTTTTCTAATGCTACAGATTTGTATCTCAGGAAGCACTGGTGTTCTCATTGTCCAATTTGGCATTCTATGTGTTAGTCAATCACAACATGTCCCTGGTACAGATTGCCTCTGCTAATAGGTCAGCATGGAAGAATTGTGCAGCCCCCATGTTGGAGGATGCGCAGAGCTGTCAGGTCATGGAGTGCCAGTATGGTTGGCCTCTAGAACAGGGATAATTTTCCTTCCGCCCATTACCGAGAAGTAACATTCGCTGTGCCCATTACCATTGCGAAGACAGTGATAATAAGATAACAAAGGCTCCACGCGTTAACTTCATGTCTATCTATGTGGTAATACAGGAGCGTTATCACACAGTCCCCTTTGTATAGTTTCTCCCCTCCGTGCCGGCATATCCAGTTGTTTTATCACGCTCTGTAGCTAGTGAAGTCAGAGGGATTAAAAAGTCATTAGTGCTGTGCCGTTGGGTTGGTGTATGTCTGTTTTTGTCCACTGGCGTTTGTTGGTTTTTGTAGTTTTCCTGTGCTCGGCAAATTGCTTTGACATTTGTCGCCCAGGCCAATGTTATTCGCGGAAAACATATGGAGGGGAAACGTGGCATGAATGACAAATCAGTCCCACTGGAGTCGTTACAGACGC